>NC_139950.1:5918922-6031422 GCF_963454915.1 Gymnoscopelus microlampas | reverse complement strand
CAAATGTACAGAATATTATTTAGATGGCTAGATACATCTCTGACCAATCACACTGTATGATTTGTCAGAGATGTATTCATTTATTCTTATTTACACATTCAGCCCAGACTATTCTTTTTAGAATACATGTATAACCCATAGACTGTATAAATGAATGGACAATGCCACTCCCCTGCTTTCTACAGAACGAAAATGAAGCCGATAGTTCAGGAACATGCATTCCTCCATCGTTAATATATACAGTTGGCCACGCCGGAACTCAAACGCTATTGGTTGAGACCAGACACGTGACCAGCGAACCGGAAAACACCCCCAAAAATGCTATTGGTTGGGTAGCTTGTCAATCAAGAACGGGGGCGGGGAATGAATGCTATTGGTTGTGTAGGTTGTCAATCAAATCATCCCGCCCCTCCTGGAGCATAGCCTACTTTATCGTCAATTTTAGAATAAATGGGACCATAATTTAGCAAAACGCATATCATGATGATTGAAAGGAGACTTTAAACTAGCGACTGGAAGCATATAGAATTTATGACAATTTTTATTACGGTAAGAAAATCTAGTCTAAAGTTTGTCAAAAACCCATTCACTTGCGCTAAAATAAATTCTTTCTGACACTTCAGGTCGGCGCAGGGTAAAACAGTGCCTCACTCTGGCCATTCATAAGCTTCCGTATTGGCCTCATCGTAAATATCCAAGCCTTGCCCCTTGGTATAACCCTGTAAGCTACTTACATGTCGCTCACCCTGTCTCCCTCAGGCATCGGCGCCCCCTTGAGGCTGGTAGGAGGCCTGGAGGACTTTGAGGGTCGTGTGGAGGTGTTCCACGATGGCAGGTGGGGGACCATCTGTGACGACCAGTGGGACGACATCGATGCTGAGGTGGTCTGCAGGCAGCTGGGCCTAGGGTACGTATAATAATAATAATAATAATATTGATAATATTAATGATGATGATGATGATAATAAAAACGATCCAACTATAATCATGGGTTAGGGTTATGTCCTACATGGAAAATGTCCTACCTAACCCGATGAGAAAGTCCAACATCCAAGCATACAACACCAAATCAGGACACTCGTGGGCAAATTGCAACGCAGCGCCTGTGCAAATCGTTGTTGTTAGGCATTGGTTCTAAACATGGGGTCCGGGGACCACCAGTGGTCCAAATGAAATATGAGGAGGGTACAAATGAACATACATTTGTACATTATGCATTTGGTTGGTGCACTCTAAATTAACCCTGAAGATCCTAGAGATAGCATTCCGTATCAAATGGGGGTCCGTTATCAGAATGCATATCAACGCTCACAAGCTCACATTTTATTGTAAAAAAATACAAATAAAATCATTAATCGTAATTGAGGCAAAAAGTTTGAAATAACTGATATTGATTTGAAATCATATCGGCCAGCCCTGGGGTTTGAGACACATCATAGCGCCACCATGAGGCCGATTAGGACGACTGTGGCTGTGCTCTTTAGCGAGGGGGACTGTGTGCACTTCAGCAAGGAGACGTGCGGTCAGTTTGTGGACGGTGGGTTTTTATACAGAGATGTTGGAGAGCCAAATATAGTGGATGGAATGTATGACCATGAATGATTTATGGAGCCAACGCAGTGTGGGAGCGTTCTGCACCGTTTGTGGTACAGTACTGTGGTGTGTGTGTGTGTGTGTGTGTGTGTGTGTGTGTGTGTGTGTGCGTGTGCGTGTGCGTGTGCGTGTGCGTGCGCGTGCGCGTGTGCGTGTGCGTGTGCGTGCGCAGTACAGTATGTGTGAAACCATCTTTCACCAAAAGAGCAAAACAACTCCCCACAAGGATAATAAAACCATAAAAAGGTCCATTGTTCTGGAGGGAAAAGGTCATTCTTATGGTTAAAGAATATTTTTTAGAGTTAGGGTTACAGTTGTGAAAAGATTCAAGTAAGGGACAGGGTTTTAGGTGTTGTTATTATTAGGGTTACAGTAGGGACAGGGTTTGGTTAGGGTCAGGTTGGGCCAGCAGGTTAAATAGAAATCATATTCTTTATTAAAAATGTTGTTGTTTGTTTTGTGGACTGTGTGTGTGTGTGTGGGGGGGGGGGGGGCGTGCATGTGTGTGCGTGCATGTAATTCCATCCTGTCTTCCTCATTCGTCTTGGCAACGTCCTACAGTACTAATATCCGATGACATCAGAATATTCTGAGTTGGCTACTCTCTCTCTCTCTCTCTCTCTCTCTCTCTCTCTCTCTCTCTCTCTCTCTCTCTCTCTCTCTCTCTCTCTCTCTCTCTCTCTGTGACCCAATAAAAAAACATTCGTTCAGATCAAATATTCATGTCTCATCCTCAGCCAGTTGTATAGCAGCAGAGACATAAATAAAGGGCTTTCTAGCTGGCTTCCAGCTCGGCTGAAGGCTCTCGGTCGGACACATGGAAAAAGCAGACAGTGAAAGTGTCATTTCAGAGAGCAGCGCAGTCGTATATTTGAGATACTTAAAAAGACCAGATGGTTTATTAGACATTTCCCACTATGCATGTGTCCTGGAAGAACTTATGTACTCCCATGTCTTAAGTAAAAGTCGCAATATCACAAAACAATGTAGAAATACTCTGCTTACAAGCAAAAGGCCTATATTAACAATTTAGGTAAAATTACAAAAGTATTGACCAATTATTTGTTTACCAACATTGAGACTGGACACACAGGTGATTGTTTCATGCAATCAATTCCCAACATATTGTTTCGGGGTGCGCTGGTTTCAGTGCATTCAACCTCCTCTTGTGTGTTGGCTCCTGACGCACGTTCTAGCGAGACATGACAGAATGGGTTTCATTTGGTGCCGGCCTGCGCGCGCATACTGGTTGTTTTCAGTGTGACGTCGTCTGTTAAGGGGTCTATTGCATCCATAGCCTATATACTTACAATACCAAAGTAAAACTACGAAAAAAGGAGACAATATTGGAGACATACTGTACAGACTTTCACCACTAATGTGTGTCGGTCCCTTCTTGTCCTTTTCCAGAGGCGTCCCCAAAGCGTGGACGTGGGGCCACTTCGGCCAGGGCTCGGGCCCCATCCTGCTGGACGGCGTTCAGTGCACGGGCAACGAGCTGTCCCTGGAGGAATGTCCCCACAACAATTGGGAACAACACAACTGTGACCACATGGAGGACGCCGGAGTGTCCTGCAACCCTTACACAGGTCAGGAAGCAGGGAACTGCAACACAATAAGCGCACGGACGCTGATTTTATTTTATCTTCCGCTCCATGTTAGTAAATGCCGCCGTTCTCTTTGGCTGCGCACGGTCGGACGCTCTACCTGCGCACGAGAAGATTTTGTTTAAAAACATTCCCGTCCGCATTGAAGTGCATTGACCAGATGTCCTGCTGAAGCCAGGTTTGGTGAGAACGGTCACGCACAAACCGCACATAGAGCGTGAGCAATGCTTTTTTTGGAGGGTTCCTAGCGTTACACATGTTCAGACAGCAGGGAACTGCAACCCTTACACAGGTCAGAGGGCAGGGAACTGCAACCCTTACACCAGGGGTCTTCAACAGGGGGTCCGGGACCCCTAGGGGGTCCTCAGAGTTACTACAGGGGGTCCTTCAAATCTTTGTGTGATATGATTTTTTATTTGACCGTAGCCACTTGTACCCTAGCATCGCTTTTCTGAGGAGAAAAAATAGCAGATCTACAAGCTCAGCAGATCTACAAGCTCACAACGCCTTGGCGTTGTGAGCTTGTAAATCGGCTATTTTTGGCAAAGAGGTTTAGGTGATGTGGGGGAAAAATAGGGCAGACCTCGTAAACAAAAAATGTTTAATCTGAAACACAATTTTATATAGAGCTAGGAGCTCTATATATATTCTGATATAACAAATATATGAGCAGACAAAATTCTAACTGGAACACTATCAAAATGAACCCGATGAATGTGTCTCTCCTGGTTGGATGAAATTTCTAACCCACCTGAAAATGTATTTTCTATTTTATTATTTTTTTATCAAGAGATCCCCTGTCACTGAATCTGAATATAGACCTTTAACTTTTTAAGAAAAACACGTTTTGTTTTAACCAGAATATATCACTTGTAGCATTGGTACATAAGGGGGACGGTGAGTATAACTAGTTAGCATGCATCGTCACGCACTGCATTAATAACCCAAGTGGTCCTGATGCACGTTACCACGGAAACCACACTCAAGCAGACCCATAGATATTAGTCCAGCTGAATTCAATCAATGAGCTAAAAGTGTGTGGGAACAATTTAGGTAATTAAAAAAACAAAACAAACAAAAAACAGCTGCGTTCAATCTGGCAGTTACGAAGCTACAGGCATTTATTTTCAATGGAAGCCAGCAACAGAACCATTTCGTTGCTGTCGGGCAGAAACCTCTTATCTCCATCTTTTAACTTTTAGTTTTTTACATTTGTATCCCACGATTTTGTAACCCGTTTTTTTTCACCCAGTGCCAATTGTCTAAGTAATCATGGGCGCTACACTCCCTCTGCCAGCCTGGGGAGAGCCTAGAGCCGAGCTCATGCCTCCTTCAATGCATGAAAGTAAGTCGCTTTTTATCACCTGACAGGGGGGCAGGTTCCCTGGTTAGACGTAGCGCGTGGAAGGAACACGTTATTCCAACCAGTTCCTTTCCCCTTAACTTTTTCGTAAATTATCGCCCTACTTGATCATACTACAGCGTCACTCAAAAGCATCCAAAGTAGCAGATCCACAAGCTCGGAACGTGGCCCGAAGCGACGCGCTTCGAGCTTGTCGATCTGCTACTTTCGCTATTTTGTAATTCGATTTATTACAACAGCTGTGTGTGTGTGTGTGCACGTGTGTGTCATTGCAGATGGAGTGGTTCGGCTGGTGGGGGCAGACAGTCCCTGGGAGGGCCGTTTGGAGGTCTACCACCAGGGGGACTGGGGCGCGGTGTGTGATGACAACTGGACACAACTCAACGCTCAGGTGGTCTGCAGACAGCTGGGATTCAGGTGGGCGTCACTGTACCGGCGGAAACCTTGCATGTCCATTTTTGTGAACGAATATATAACTCAGACAAAACAGACAACCAAGCAGACTAGCAAAACAACATAAAGAAAAAGTAGATACAATAAAGATACAATACAGATGAAGATAAGTTCAGCGGAACAGCACATTATAACTACCATAGTCCATTACTTATGTCAATTACAAAGTGTCTGTTATGCATAATCATAAATATTTATAAGTGTTATGAAGCCCTTATATGTGCATTATACACATTATAAACGTGATTGCAATGCATTATAGGCCCAACCTTTAAGTAAAGTGTTACCTGGCAGTCATAATGTGCTGTTAATACTTCATAAACTTTATTATAAGTTGTTATGCATAATTATAAACATAACAAGTGCTTTGAAGCCTTATAAGTGCATTATAATGCATTATAAATGAGCTTATAATGCATTATAGACAAAATGTATCAAACAACCAAAACAAAAGCCACATTAACCTGTTAAAACCGGGAAAGCATCATTTTAGATTTTAACCACTTTAACCATTATTTTATACTTTAGCTCTTCCAAAATAGCATGTATACAAGCTCATAGCACGTCACTTCATGCCACACCATGTGCTTGTAGATCTGCTATATTTGAAAAATCATGAAAATGTGTGTAATATATTTTTAAAGCGAACATTTTTTACTCAAATATTTGCTTCTGGGGGTCCCTCTAATAAAAGATGGGGGTCCGCGGCCAAATACATATAATTTTGGGGGTCCTTGACATGAAAATGTTTTGAGAACCCCTGATATACTGTAGCAACATACGTTTTTCAGAAAACTGTTAGGATTTAACTAATAGAAGACATTTGTAGAATCAAGGTCTTAAAAATGGGTTAAAACAAATGTAACCGAGGTCATACTTGTTGTGTGTCCACCAGGGGGCGAGCGGAGGTGGCCCCAGACGGGGTGTACGGGGAGGGGCTGGGTCTCATCCTACTGGACGAGGTGCAGTGTAAGGGGACGGAGACCACCCTGCTGGCGTGCCGGCGTGACGAGTGGGGACGCCACGACTGCTCGCACAGCGAGGACGTGGCGGTGCGCTGCGAGCGGGGAGGGGACACCAACGACATGCCTGGCCTGACACCTCCCATCGGTACGTATGGTATAGGTACTCCTCAGGGATGGGATGGGACTTTACCTGGGGGAAATACGGACTCTCTCTTTTCCCGGTGTTTCGCCCAGGTTGACGTGGTTTTGAGGTTAGGTTTAGGCATAGTTTCTGTGAGGTTATAGGGTTAAGGTTGAAGGGATAGTTCACCCCCAAAATGACTTTTTTTCTATCGATTAGTCACCTCATGGATATTTTTAGCGCCGCTCTATACCTAAAGGTATAGAGCGGATCCTGCTCTATACCTGGCTTTTGCGTCAACGTTCTGATTGGTCAGACACGTCAACAAAGTGATTGGTCAAGCTTCACGTGACACGTGGCTATAAACACATTATAAACACTTATTGATGACAAAATGTATCAAAGGCGCCGCTACCTTCACACAGGTGTGATTTTTTTGTTTTTGTCGCATTCCTCTCCTATTCTCCTACTGGAACCGCTGCCTACCGTTCCGCTGGTCATGAAATTATTGGCTTAGGAATGCGACAAAAACAAAAAAATATCCATGAATTCAAGTCTCCATGGGGTGACGAATCGATAGGAAAAAAATATTTTTTGGGGTGAACTATCCCTTTAAGGTTAGGTTTAGGCATAGTCTTTAGCTAAAGTTAAAGGTTAGGCCCACCAAAGGAAGAGGGAGTCCCGGGTGAAATAGGCTCTCGCTCCCTTTCTCCCTCTTTCTCTCTCCCTCTCTCACTTTCTCTCTATGTGTGTGCATGTGTGTGTGTGTGTGTGTGTGTGTTGCGTGTATCAGAATTATGCAATATAATTTTCCACCACGGTGGAGTCTAGGGGTTTGAATCCACCGTGGTGCAATCAGTTTGGCCGAGCATCTATATGAACACAATTGGCCCGTGTTCGGGGGAGGGAAGCCAGGAGGGGAGGAGGGTGATATCTGTCACTGAAGGTACTCCTCTACCGGTTGGGAGCAGGGAGTGTTGGGCGGGAGGAGTAGGACAGAGGCGCTACGTCCTCCCGGTGGGGGCTCCTCACCGGCAGGTGAGCCAGTAGGATACAACAGCAGTGGCAAGCAGCGGCAGTGGCAATTGGCATAATGAATAAATTGGAAGAAATGTTTTTTAAAAAAAGCTCTGTGCGGGTGGTGAGTGGTGAGCCCAAAATCTCTTCTGCCCGGTTCTCCTCAGTGGCTGGAGCAATTGATCTGAATTTGCACACAGCCATTGACCATTACCATGTGCACCGAACAGCGAAGTCCGTTTTTCGCTTTCCCCAAATGTCAGCTGTTTATTAGCGTGTTTGTGTTCGCTGGCTCCCGGGTTGCCACATCATGTGTGCATATCCCCCCACGGGTATGGTTTAGTAGTATATATAATTTGCTGGTCCCCCTATAACCCTGTGAGCGGCCTCAGATCCTCGGGGAGGGCTCTTTTGTTTGTCGTTACCCGGGGGCACCTAGGCTTTGGAACGCTCTGCCCAGAATGTGTTTTGTTTCTGTAAAGACTTTGAGTACCTAGAAAAATGTTAAGGCCTTTGCAGACAGGGTGCGATTTTTCGCACGGAAAAAACGGACAATATCATCTTTTAAATGAACACATGGTTCTCAATGACCTCATGCACACCAGCTCCGAATTTACCGTGCGGCGATGCGATGCGGCGATGCGTTTTTTTCCAATCGAACCCAGTTCGATTTGTGCGTCTTTTCGCATGCAGTAAAAACTGATTGACTAATCGCACCCTGTCTGCAAAGGCCTTAAATCGTATGCATTATTATAGAATTGGTGTCTGTCTTCTTTTACACACTTCTGAAAACACAACTGTCTCTTAAGTGTTTTTCCCAAGTTTATGTGCTTATGTCAGCTCTAATTGTATAACTTGTTTTATCTGCTGACTACGAATGCTGTTTTCATTTTTATTAATATTTGCTTGTTTGGAAAAGTGTGATACAAATAATGTCTTTATCATTATCATTACTAGGGATGTCCGATTTTATCGGCCTATATTAGCATAAAAATTGATATCGGGAAAATATCGGTATCGGTTTTTGAAAAAAAAAACATTTTTTTTATTTTTTTTGCTTTATAAATAAGTTACAGGAGTTCTTACTGTATATGGTGTGTGTGATATGAAATTTGAGCTTACCCTAATCACAATAATCCCCGCATATATCGGTATCGGTTGATATCGGTATCGGTAATTAAGAGTTGGACAATATCGGTATATCGGTTATCGGTAAAAAAGCCAATATCGGACAACCCTAATCATTACTCTAATGTAAAACAAAAAAAGAAAGACGGTTGTTTGGTACTGCTGTATGTTGTTGTTTGTGTGTCCAGTCGCTCTGGTGTGTCTGGTTACCGTGGTGATATGTTTGTTTGTGTGTCCAGGGCCTCTGGTGCGTCTGGTAGCTGGAGAGAGCAGGAAGGAGGGGCGTGTCGAGGTGTTCGTCAACGGCCAATGGGGAACGGTGTGTGATGACGGCTGGAATGACATCAATGCGGGCGTGGTCTGTAGGCAGCTGGGCTTCTTGTAAGTACAGGGCTGCGACTGTCGCATCTGTCGATTCCGGTTCCTTGACGATTCCTCTTAACGGTCCGATTACTTAACAGTTCCCTTTGGCAATTCCTATAGGGGGGTCCAAATGGACCTTTACATGTCTGTAACTCTGAGAGTGTACAAATGGAACCAAATGGACCATTTGGTTCCATGTGTACACTCTCAGAGTCATGGTGGTCCTTGAAATTAGAAAGTTAGAGAACCACCGGTATTGTGATTGTATAGCAGACGTGAAGTCCCACATAACCAGCTCTGACAGTTGACTGGTTCCGGAAAGGGTTCCAAATGAGATGGAACCGATTCCGGTTCCTCAATGTCGGATCCGGCCAATGTTATGATCATACTATAAAATGAGGACACCTGTGTCCTTCTGTCCTCCTGCGTGTCCTCATCCATGTCATCTCCTCAGTGGGTTGGACAAGTAATATAATATAATAATATACATAATGCAGTCCCTCAGGGCTCTAAACTAGTGACTTTTCTGTTTTCACTCTACATCAAAATAGCAGATCGACAAACTTGTCCATCGGCTATTTTCTCTCTCTCTCTCTCTCTCTCTCTCTCTCTCTCTCTCTCTCTCTCTCTCTCTATATATATATATATATATATATATATATAAAAGACACATCGTTCTGGCAGTATTTTGGTTTTGTTCCACTGTTTATGTTGACATTCATCCCTTGCAGGGACGCCTCTGTCTGTGGGGGGAAGGGGGGGGATGAGAGTGTTGCAAACCACTTCAACAGCAGCTCTGCGCCAGGCGCTCTGTGTTGTTTTGTAGCTCTGTATAGTTTGTAGCTGCTAGCGTGAATGCAGCGCAAGGGGCCATCTCCACCGAAAGCACTTTTTATTTGTAAGACAAATTTAAAAAATGTGCAAATATAAGTAAGCCATGTGGCCCATCATAGGGCAGGAACCAAGCTCCTGTTTCTGTAGCGTGAGGCAGTTTGGTGTACTAGTACAGCCCCCCTGGACATGATGCTAGTGTTGCACAGGGTCCTAATTTTTATGGTCTTTGGTATGACCCGACCAGGGATCGAACCCTGACCTCCCAGTGTAAGGGTGGACTCTCTAACAACAAGGCGACTGAGCTGGTATGTGAAAATATATATTGACAAAAAGACCCCAAACAGTGGGGACGGGTCCAATTGGTTCTATTTGCACACTCTCAGAGTTACATTAACACTGAGGATTTTACAGTGTAGATCAGGGGTCCCAGAGATCGAGTTGTTTCACAAACCCATGTTTATGGCTCACAAGTAAATATCCCTTTTTTTAATTTACTAAAATTATGTTTTTTCAAAAAGTAAAACATTTTCTGAAATTGAAACGAAATCTTAAAAAAATGTCAAGATCATTTCATAAATTAAAGAACATCAAAGAAATTCCAAGTAGTGAAAATACCAGAGCTTGTAGATCGGCCATTTCCACTAGCCTGGGTCAAATTTCTCTTTTGGGTCCCGAGCTAAAAGGTTTGGGAACCCCTGACCCTAAACGCATACAAAGCTGAGGGTCCTTGAAATGAAAAAGGGAATGAGAATAACCCCCACCTGGCTAATGTTTCTCAGGGGAGTGGCCAAAGCTCGCTCCATGGCGTATTTCGGCGAGGGCCACGGGCCCATCCACCTGGACAACGTGCGGTGCGCGGGAACGGAGCGCTCCCTGGGGGCGTGCTCGGCGGAGGGCCAGGACGCCCACGACTGCCGCCACAGCGAGGACGCTGGCGTCATCTGCGACTACACCCCCGAGCCTGTGGGGGACGCCGCCATCGCGACGCACACCTGCGGTCTGAGACCCAACAACCAGCGGAGACGCCGGAGGATCATAGGAGGAGACAAGTCACTGAGGTCAGTACTAGGCTCTATGCGCAGCAGCCATATTATCACTTCCTTCACAGGTGTTACCAATGATACTAATGAAGGCTCTGTTCCATTTAGAGTAGCACAGTGGTTCTCAAGACTTTAATTTCCACGACCACCATAACTCTGAGTCATTTGGTGTCATTTGGTTCCATTTGTACACTCTCAGAGTTACACACCCGTAAGAGGCCATTTGGAACCCCCTCAAGGAACCATGAGGGTCCCTGGACCTCAATTTTAGACCCACTGGTGTTTCCAGTGAGCCAACGTGCACAACATCTCTGTTTGACCTGAATGGAACAGAGCCTTCATTAGTATCATTGGCAACACCTGTGAATTTCTTCACAATATGGCTGCTGTGCATAGAGCCTCATGTACTGCAATGCGTTGTATACTTGTATGTGTAGTATGTGCACGCTGCATAACCAAGTATAAGTCAAGCATAACCCTAACGCCTTTGGTAAAGTCTCGGTTAAGTCAAGCCCTACAGCAATAATCAATATTAAAGTTATTTTAAGATTAAAGAGTACGTTGTTTTCCATAAAAAACCCTCTCATATGTCATAAAATCAAAGCAACTGGGTTGGCTGTATGTAGATCAACATGAACATAAGTTTAAAATGATAATGATACCAAAAGATCATCATTTGACATATTGTGTTATGAAACAAACAGAGCACTAGTGTGTCACACTGCTTTAGAAATCACAGATTGGGACTTTGCCAAACTACAAGGTTCAGTAGTGAGATTATAACGGGTTTTCTTTAATCCGCGAGAACATAATGGAGGGTGTGATGTTCAGGGGGGATTGGCCGTGGCAGGTGTCTCTGTGGCTGAGGTCTCATTCTAAAGGCAACCATCCTCTGTGTGGAGCCACGCTCATCAACTCCTGCTGGGTGCTGACTGCAGCGCACTGCTTCAAGAGGTAGGAAACACTGACCTCTAGTGTACATGTTGTGTTATTGTTCCTGACTGCAACACAAGGGGTTTATTGGCATGAGAAAACGTACGCTTACATTGCCAAAGCAAAAGTGGAACAATTACAGTCAAAACTAACTAGTGTATGTACAATTAAATGGGAATAAAAAATAATGTGTAAACAGAGCTGTGTTACATTGCAAATGAGAGAAATCTTTCTTACAAAACCATGACAATTGTGCATGTGCAGAACTAGTTAGCCTAAACAACAGTGATTATCATTTGATTTCAGTGGATGTCACAGTATCAACTCAGATACAGATTATAGTGATCATTTAATTTGTTGTGTGAAGAAGAATTGTTAACAGCCTATGATTATAAAATCTTAATAAATAAACATACCGGTATACTACATAATAACATATCTATGAGAAGTGTGTGAACACAGTGTCTTAACATTCGGCCGAAATTGTATATCAGCTACTCTTGATTTATAGTGAAATATCAAAATGAAATAAAGCATTTTTTTTTTTAAAAAGCATACATTGGTAGCCTTGAATAGGAATATTTTTTACAACACTGTGATTTCTGTTGATTTTGTGTCTTATCAACATAGTTTAAAAGCTAGTACTTCTGTGTTTCTGTATAGTATATACACTATATCTGTTGCCAGAACCTTAATAATAAATACAAACAAAACTAAGAAAAGGCATTCATAGGCTATGCTTTTCAAATTAAAACAGACTTAATGGGAAGGATACATTTGTCTTTTTATCACCTTCCCACGACCCCACTAGTTTGAACCTCTGACATAGGGTGATTAAAGGACCGATTCACCCATTTTCAATCTATCTTCATATAATTGGTCCTCACTAATGCTCATTATAATATGGTTACCATTTATGTCTACAAATCTAATAGAAACCGCAGGCTTTCTGTCTCTGGAAAGTTTAAGTTATCATGCTATAATAAACTGCTCAAAAAAAGTTCGGAAACTTAACTTCGGTCAATTATATCTCCCCTTTAATAATACCAATTGGTATTGTGTTTTATATCATTTTTATCGTTGATTAGTCACCTTTACAACGAGGTACAGCTTGTAAGGATCGTGCATTCTTGGAATGAGCAACACAGCTAAACGTGTGGGTAGCGCCTCCAAAAAATTTGCCAAAATCACCCAATATGCTTCTGTTGGTAGGTGTTCACTCTCCATTCCGACATCTCACCACTCCGACTAGTGGCTTCCGCGTGCGGTTAGGGTTAGGGTTAGGTATAGGGTTCGTCAACGTCGGAAAGGCGACATGTCGGAAAGGAGAAATGCACCCCTGTTGGTAATCGCTCTTGTTTTGAGCAACCTGCCAGCACACACCTGCTGAGAGGTGTGTGCCAGTAGTCACAGGTGTGTGACTGCCTCACAGGTGAGTGACTGGCACCTGAACATGGGTTCTGCAACTTTGTTGAGTTTATGTATGCTCCAAGCAGCAACACTGCCCCCATGGACTGCCACGTTTGTCCCTTCAGGATAAGGCCCGTGCAATAGGGCAAGTGAAGCTGGTGTTCCGTTACGCAGATTACGCATTATTTGATGTCAGCCCTGTTGTCAGCCCTGGTACCATTTGCAGGCAGGTGTGTGCCAGTCACAGGTGTGTGACTGGCACCTGAGCATGGACCCTGCAACTTTGACATCTGTCTTTGGTACCGTTGTGCAAATGTTCAAATCTTGCATGTAAATCTATGGTTCCTCAGTGAAGCAAGGGGTCTTGGGATGTTGTCTTCCTTGTTGACTTCACCTGTCTCACAGAACTTGGTCCTAAGTTTGGAAATGGTACCAGGGCTAACACCAAATAATGCTGTCACTCTGCATAACGGAACACCAGCTTCACTTGCCCTATTGCACGGGCCTTATCCTGAAGGGACAAACGTGGCATCTTTCCATGGGGGCAGTATTGCTGCTTGGAGTACAAACTCAACAAAGTTGCAAAACCCATGTTCAGGTGCCAGTCACTCACCTGTTAGGCAGTCACACACCTGTGACTACTGGCACACACCTCTCAGCAGGTGTGTGCTGACAGGTTGCTCAAAACAAGAGTGATTACCAACAGAAACATATTGGGTGATTTTGGCAATTTTTTTGGAGGCGCTACCCACACGTTTAGCTGTGTTGCTCATTCCACAAATGCACGATCCTTACAAGCTGTACCTCGTTGTAAAGGTGACTAATCAACGATAAAAATGATATAAAACACAATACCAATTGGTATTATTAAAGGGGAGATATAATTTACCGAAGTTAAGTTTCCGAACTTTTTTTGAGCAGTTTAGAAGCCATTGTTCTCGCATTAATACAAAATAAAATAAACATTTTGAAATCTTGTTTGAAATGACCAAACCTGCCTACCGATGATGTCACTGGTAAGCAGGTTTCTGAACTGTCCACAGCTGTCCTCTGAGGCACAGAGAGTAGACAGAAATGGTGCCATCTTGTGAGGACCAGTTATACGAAGTTAAGTTGAAAATGGGTGAACTTAAAGGCTTACAAAGAAAACATTTCTGACCGGTGCTAATAAGCCTCTATTCCTCTCCGTTCTCCTCCGCGTCCTCACCATCCCCTCATGGCGCCGTAGGTTCGGCAGAGACCCGTCCCGTTACGTGCTGCGACTGGGCGACTACCACACGGAGGAGCGGGACGACTTCGAGCGCACCCTGTCGCCCGAGCGCATCGTGGTGCACAGGAAGTACAACACGCAGGGCTGGGAGTACGACATCGCCCTGCTCCGGCTCAAGGGCACGGAGGGCAACTGCGTGTCGTTCAACCCGCACACCAACGCGGCGTGCCTGCCCCCCGCGCAGCCGCAGGGCGCCGCCAAGCGGGGCAAGAGGCCCGCCGCCTGCGTCATCACCGGATGGGGCATCACAGGTACACACCGTTAACACTCACTGTTCATTTAACCCAGTGGTCCGGGGACCACCAGTGGTCCTTGAGGGTGTTCCAGGTGGTCCCCAGCTAAATGATGGGGAGTTGGTAACCAAATGGAACCTTATAGATCTTTAACTCTTGAGAGCGTAAAATGAAACCAAATGGACCCCTACGGGTCCATTTGGTTTCATTTTACGCTCTCAAGAGTTAAATTATTGTTAAACATCTGCATTACTCAGTTAAAGAATTGTTATTTTGATCAACGTTTGTCCCTGTCATCTCTCCTAATGGTACCACATCAGCACAGCATGGAATTGTGGACAAAATCTTATCCGACGATAACAAAATATTCTAAGTCTTGGGTCTGAGAGTCTAAATCTCATCAAATGGTGGTCCGTGGCTCAAATGCCGAATAAATAATGCAAAGGGTTGAAAACCACTGATTGAGGCCGATTCTACAAATGCCTCCATTCAAACTCCATTTTAACCATGTTAGATTCATCGGAAACACCCGTCCTTGGTTCTGGTGACTGATATTGTCCTTCTAATACGTGAGGAGACCGTGTGTTTTCAATTACATTTTTAATTTACTTTTTTGGGGGGAAATAAAATAATAATAATAAAAGAAAAGAAAAAAGTAATCGAAAAAACACGGCCTCCTCACGTATTAGGAGGGCAGGATGAGTCACCAGGACGCCAAGGACGGGAGTTTGAAGTTATAATGGGTTTGTATAGGAAGGGGGCGTGTCTGATGAAAAGAATATCTAAATACTGAATCAAGCAACTTAAAAACTGTCTGGGGGGCTCACATAAGCCTGAGTAGACGATAAAATGACCCAAATATTTTTTTAAAGTGAAATATCCCTTTAAGTTAAGTTCTGTGCTTTCATCTCAGACCTGGAGTATTCTCTTAACTAATCTAATCAAATCTCTTGCGCTTGTGTGCTTTTTTCCTCTCAGACCACGAGTACTCTCGGACCCTCCTCCAGGCCTGGGTCCCTCTGCTGCCGTCGTGGAGGTGCAAGAAGCGATACGGCGAGCGCTTCACCAGCCGCATGCTGTGCGCCGGCAGCCTGTCGGAGCGCCGGCGCGTCGACAGCTGCCAGGGGGACAGCGGCGGCCCGCTGGTGTGCCAGGGCGAGGGGGGCCGCTGGGTGCTGACCGGGGTCATCTCCTGGGGTCACGGCTGCGGCGACCCCTCCTTCCCGGGCGTGTACACCCGGGTCAGCAGGTTCCTGCGGTGGATCGAGCAGGTCGTCAACAAACCCTACAAGAACTGATCGACGGGGGCGTCGGTCTGTTAGCGGACGTTACTTCAGGTGTTAAGTTTCGCGTTTAGCCAGACGACTGTTCCGCAATCTCTGACCGCTAACGCTAGTAGTTCCAGACTAGCGCTAACGCTAGTCTGGAACTACAACCTCCCCGAAAGCCCGAGAAAGGAAGCCGCCACCCGTTCGTCATTTCCGTTCACGAAAATATGTTTCTAAATGTCTTTAGAATATATTTTTTAAAGTCCATTTCCGATAAGCAGCAAGCTATATAATGCTGCAACTGATCTGATTTACAGTAGGACAAACTTAAGCGACTGCAAAGACGAAGGGGGGGTTCAGCGCTTCCTTTTGCACAGACAGACAGACAGACGAACTGTAATCTCTCTCTCTGACTGTTACTTCAGCATGTTAACCGGAGGGGGGCGGGGCTTGGGGAGACGAATAAGCCAAATTCCCAATACTCAGATTTCTGCCTCCTACAGTAGCTTGCTCCGTCCTCCAGCGAGACTTGGTGGAAAACACTCACGTCCCAAAAGCTTCATTTTGCTTTTGGATGAGCCGAGATAGAGGAGAGAAGAGAGAGGAGAGAGGAGGCTCCCCAGGCTGCTTGGAGCGAGCATCCGGGCTCTGGAGTGCTCCGGTGATCCACAGCTGTGTGATGTGATGTCATCAGTTATCACCGTCGCTTCAAAATGACGCTGACTGAGCGAGGAGCGTTCCCGTTCCTTAAAGCGAACCCCCATAGATTCCTCCGCCATCGCCTCTCCTCCTCTACGCCTACTCACTCGGAGGCGGAGCTAAGGCGTGAGGAAACGACACAAGTGGAGGACACGAGGATTTGTGGGACGTTTGAGTATTGGGGATTTGCCTATTGAGTGTGAGGGTTGTTGTTGTTTCTGCCTCCTGGACTCAGTGAAAGTGCACATCCAACTGGAACATCTTCATTACTTCATTCTCTGCCCTAACATGGACATGCTTGTAAATAGCACTGTATATTCTTAAAGGAGCACTTCACCCATTTTCAACCATATCTTCATATAAATGGTCCTCACTCATGCTCTTTATAAGATGGCACTGATAATGACAATTTCTGTCTGCTCGCTCTGTGTCTCAGAGGAGGGCTGTGGACAGTTCAGAAACCTGCCTACCAGTGACTTCATTTCAAACAAGATTTCTAACTTTTATTTTCTTTATTAATGCAAGAACAATGGCTTCTATTTCAGCATGTTAACTTTCCAGGAAAAGATATGCTGTAGTTCTCTATTAGCTTAAGGAATCCCCATCGTCGGTGGTTCACTGGTGAACTGTCCACAGCCCACCAATGAGACACAGAAATGGTGCCATCTTATAACGAGCATTAGTGAGGACCAATTATATGGAGATGCGGTTGAAAAGTGCTCCTCTAACAACTTGAACCCTAGCATGGGTGAACATTCAGCGAAAATAGCAGACAAGTTATTCAGCGTGGGCTGAAAACAGGAGAGGGTCTAGTATAGACCCCAGGGGTAAGTATTTAGGGCTTTAAGTGGTTTTAAACGTGTGGATTTTTTTTGGCTACTTATGGTATGAGTGCATGTAATGCACCAGTGTTCCAAATACAAAAAATACATAAAGACAGAAGGCCAATGTGAGTGACGTTTGCACTAGAATGCATGCCAACCAGTCACACTGGCTCACCTGCAAATGCTATAGTTTCACGCTAGAGGCCAAAGCCAGTGACGGTCAGTGGTCGTGATGGGAGAAATGAGGCTCTTATGCCTTGAAAAAGTGCCGTGAATGGAGTGTATTATTTTGTGGTACAGCGTTGTATTTGTACAGTAACAGAACTTATTGAGTTTTACTACTTATGTGATATTGTTCAAATGAACATTCCAGGTTTGCATGCGTCACAAAAGCCTTCTCAATTCTGTCTCTCGCTCTTAATAACACTTAACACTACAGGTTAAATTGATAAATTGTTAAATATCGATAAAAAAGGACTTGCTAAGATTGAGAATGGTTGGATTCACACAGAAAGACACAAAAGATTATTGGCTGTCGAAAGGTTTTATCCTCTCCTAAGAATGGCATAATGTGCAATAAGCAAGAATTATGTTTTGCCGATCGTGTGTAAATGCATAAATCATACTAATAGAGTTTGTCGGCTGTTGAACGGCTTTGTACAGTACATGTGGCACAGAGAGCCTTCTGGGAAATGAAGTCTGTTTGACCGAGCACCTGCTCACCACTTTTATCATGCATTTCCCACAAGCGACACTCCTTGAGCCAAATTACAACGCTCAAATTCTGTGACCATCTTGTGCGACTTCGATAGCGCACAGTGAGGTCTTGGGCAATACGTGGCCTAAAGCAGTGGTTCTCAAACGTTTTCATGTCAAGGACCCCCAAAATTACAGGACCCCCATCTCAAAATGTTTTGTTCCAGGGACCACCAGAAGCAAAGATTTGAGTTACAAATGTTCGCTTTGAAAATATATTTATTCAAAGGTTTGCACATATTTTCATGATTAAAATAAAATAGCAGATCTACAAGCTCATAGCACGGCAGAGTGCCGCGCTATGAGTTTGTAGATCTGCTATTTTTGAATATCCAAAGTATAAAAAGTGGTTACAATTATTGTGATGCTATGTTAACACATTTTGCTGCGGACCCCTGGAACCCCCCCCCCAAGGACCCCTGGGGGAACCAATGGCCACTAGGTTTCACAAACAGCAGTGATTTATGTTTCGGACATTGATGTCACGCGAAGACCATGCAGTCTTATGCAAAGGTTAAAATGTAAATTAGACGGCATGTTAGTTCAGACAGATGCCAGGTTCATTTGTTGACCCGGCATCCTATAGTTTGTATAGATTCAATGCACAGATTATGTTTTGATATTATACTGTTTAGACTAATGCTAGGTTCCTGGTTTACCTATGATTTTAAATTACTGAGGCACTACACTGTCTCTCTGCATTTGATGTGGGTGTTTACCTTGCTTACTGTAAGTCACTCTGGATAAAGAGCATCTGCCTAAATTGTGATGTCCACAAGATGGTCGATTGTCAGGTCACCAATTTGGCCGTAACACCGCCGTGCTCGTTGAAGCTCGGCGGCTGGTTGGGAGGCAGAATTGTGAGTAGTTGTAATTTGGCTCTTGTCAGTATTAAACCACTATTTGTGATGCTTATATGCGTATGCACAAAGTGTAGCTGTTTTTTTGTTTTTTTTTCATACAGCACCTGCAATTTATACTGTATTTCTGAGCTCTGTTATTTGTGTTCACATTTGCAGCGTGATTGTCAGCATCAGCCAGGGCAATCCTCATATGATTTATATTTATTTAGAAGAAGAAAAACATCCTTACTGGGTTGCCGCCTTACTGGGTTGTCCGCTTTTTGACCAGCTCACATTCCACTATGAAACTATGAAATAAACACAGAGCTGCAAACACACTTGGTTCTGGAATGTTTTTATTGCAATTAGTCTAGTCACTGCAGGGGGGTATCATGCACCCCCCGGAATTATACTTCTAATCTGGTTTTTCTTATTGGAAAAAATGTTTTGAAAATGATGAGCTATGATAAAAAGTTTGTCAAAATGTCCCACCTACCTCAGAATCCCCTTTTTTTATATATGGCTCTGGCGAAATTATGTAAATGCAAATATTAATTCACCAAAATTGCAAAAATAGACATGGTAGTCTGAAATTTGTCATGGACTATCCTGACACATAAGGGTAGCAGAATAGCATTTGGGGGCTTGCTACCATTGTATTTATAAATATGACCTATATAATCCCCAGAAACACAGACAAATATACTGTCCGCTTGACAAACAAAGAATTTTCCAACACTTTTTTGTGAGTATCACTGCCCCACTTGTATATAGAAAACTTCCCATATCCCTAAGCTTTAATTTAAGCCCAAAATGACCTTTCTATCTTGAAAATGACTCTTTCTGTAGCCAAAAGTCTGCACTATACCTCAAATCAGAGAAAATATTACATTCAGTCAGTAGCTTTCTAGAAGCCTAGAATCCAACAATATGTTTCTATGTGCAAATAAGATGTCTAGACAGAGTTTTTAAGCAAGCTTTATAATCTGCCATCTCTCCATTACATTTGTGAAACAGCTGGATGTTGTTGGTCTTAATGGAGTGAAGGAGCATGAAGATGAGATGACAGTGGTTAATGAAGGACATCCAGAAGGCACCTGTTTTCCCTGGGTGGCCCTTGCATACCTTCTCCTCATAAGCATGGTACCTCTCTATGAGACTTAGAGTAGAGGGGCCTGTGAGGGCTTCATCAAGATGCTCTCGGTTGCAAGTTGAGAAGTGCAGCTTGTTCAGTCATAGGGATGTTCTCCTCCTCAATGAATTGCTCCATTAACAGCCTTTCCATGGCCTCACAAACTGTTTTGATGCAAAAGAGGGACTTTGCATATGCCTTTCCACTGAGAACGCCTTTGAGGGAACCACGTGTCACTAATTGTGCCTCAGACAGTATCTCTGCATAGCCAGAACCACACATTTTGTGGCCTGTGAGCATTCCAATATAGTTCATGGATGTATGAAAGGGTCCAATCATGATCACATGACTGCCAAATTCATCTGGCCAACACCAAATAATGGGTAGGGCTTTCATACAGACACCCAAATCAAACGTATTCAGGACCCATCTTTGACCCACCTCTGCAGTGACTTCCTCAGAACGCTTCAGTAGCTCACGAACAACTGCATTGTCAGTGATTGGCTGATGGATCTACGTGAAGTAGTCCAGAGTCGACTTTCTGGGTGGGGGGGTACCAGTTGCAACGGTGAAGCCCCCTAGTCCAGGCACAGGCTGCTCACCGTTACTTCCGATATACCTGCTGAAGAGCCAGATGTAGTACTCTTTCATCTTATCAGCAAAGATTGCATCGTTCTCTGCAGGGGGTGTGAATGATGAGCCATCAGGGAACTTTGGGCCAACGCAAGGAAAATGCAGGGGTGGGAGAGTTTCTGGTGTGTCGACTTTAAGGCTACGCTGTTGCAACTTATCGGTGATAGGCAGCATTCGGACCTTGATGTTCTCAAACCCAGGTTTAACCTCCTGCACCATGATTCCCCCAGCACTGTTGACAATGTTGCTGCCAAGCACACTGGTAGTGGTTTTATTCAAGTTGTCCCACTCACAGTGGAATACAAGGTTTCCCTCCCCTGTCACAATTTGGTGTGTCCGATATGTTGAGACCTTATCCAGGGCCTTGGCCAGGGCAGTTTCCAACTCTAAGCCAAATACGTAGCTCTCAGAGTGCCGAAGTCGGTGTAATATCTTGGTGAGTTGCTTGCTTTGGAACAAGTGCCTGACAGTCTCACAGAGTAGAATGTGTTTTGGTAACTTCCATTTTCCCTCTGACACTGCACGGCACAGGTCTTGCCCAATGGAGTATACCAGACGATTCACCTTTTCATCAGTCTCCATGTTTTCCTTGCCAGTCATAACCGTGCGTAGGAACCGAACAAGGGCTGGGGGCAAGAGATTTTCAGATGTAAGCTCCATGTCATCGGCTGTTGGAGGCCACGGTAGGTCTTTGGAGTCGCTGAAAGCCTGTTGAATACTCTGACGAAGTTGGAGAGCAACATTTTGGTGCTCGTCTGTGCTTCCTAGAGTGTAAGCTTGTGCAAGAGCACTAGAAACTGTGAGATGTGAACTGTACACAAGCATCAGCTTTATGATGTTCTACCTTCGTGAAGTTGATATGCTCCTTGATGGGGTCTTTCTGTAGGCGTTTCATTAGCTTTTCAGAACGATAATTTGAGTTCTCGTGCCCATTCAGTTTCAATTGTTCGACATAGACCAAGCGTAAGGAACATAGCTGTAGGACTTCATTTTGCTGGATGATATGAGTTTGAATGTGTTCCAATACCGAGATGAATGCTTTTTCATGGGCAGCTGAAACAATCCTGTTCAGTACCCTTGGCTCCTTTGGCTCTTTGAATCCTGCGTTCATAGTTAGTGAATGCTGTGTGGAAAGAGTTAAAGCATGAATGGTGATGTTTGGCCTCACAAGCAAAGAGATCTTTGCCTTTCACCTGTCTATGAAGTCGAACTAGACCCATTTTCTCTGCCCTTGATTCAATTTTCTCCCATTGTTTTGTTCCTCTAAGATGAGAACAATTCAGGTCTCTCTGTTTTCCGATGACTGACTTTGACTTTGTTACAAAAAATGCACTCTGGTGGGAAGATGGGACCAGACGACGATCGGCGAGGCGATCGATACCCCCCTGAGGTTGATGGTTCTGGTTCTGGTTCGGCATCATGTCCTAGGAGATTATGGTTGGCAGTAAAGCGCAGATAACAGTTGCGGTGATATCCACCACTTTCCAGGTCATCAGGCAGAGTTGAAGGGATCTGGTCACAGACTGACTGCATGCGATATGGAGACTCATGTGATTGTTGGAGTCGTTGGTCCCGGATCTTATGAAGTCGCTGTAGTTTTTCTTCAGCAGTTCCTTTGATTTTTGTGAGGGGTGTAAAATTACCATGATTTGATAAGGATGACACATGAAGGATGCATATAACCGGAGGTGCTGCGGGTGCAGATTTTCTTTTGGGCATGTTTGCTTAATGTGTATCTCTGTGTTGGAGAATTGAATGACAAAACTTTTAATATTATTCAATAGCTGATATATGTTCTGAGTGCAATCATATTTTACAGTCATTTTTTTAAGTAATTTGTTGTGTTTTAACAGACTTATAGTCTATGAAAAAGACTTTGTTCAAATAAGAAACATTCCATACTGTGGAGTCAGTTCAAATTCAATGATTAATTCATTCATTTATTCCAAATGTAGAGCTGAGTTTGCTTCTTACCTTGGTTGTTTGGAGGATAGCGTTGAAGGTGTGTGTAGTGAAGTCAGCTTTATAGTTTATGCATTGATTAGCCCAATGCCCAACAGCCTTGCAGTCACAGTTAACTCTGTGGCCAATATGTTTGACCCAGTGTCAATGCTAATTTAAACAGTCACACCAGGCCTGAGTCAAATGAATAAATAAGTTAAAAGTAGATTTATTTTTATTATGGTGGCACTGACTTGCACACCAGATGCAAATATGGTGTGATATTGTCAAATGATATATATCCAAATCATGTTGGATATTTTCATATCCAACATAAAAGAAAATATATATTTATTTTGAACACCATTTAAAAGCATTTTGGTTTTCTGCTGAAGTATTCACTTTTCATATTTTAAACCTAAGGTATGCATTAGCAGTACATTGTTAAATTCTAGGCTTGTGGAAAACTGACTTGAATATACAATTTTCTCCGATTTGAGGTATAGTGTAGACTTTTGGCTACATAAAGAGTAATTTTCAAGATAGAAAGGTCATCTTGGGCTTAAATTAAAGTTTAGGGATATGGGAAGTTTTCTATATACAAGTGGGGCAGTGATGCTCACAAAAAAAGTGCTGGAAAATTACCATATTTGTTGTTGTTTGTCAAGCGAACAGTATATTTTTCTGTGTTTCTGGGGATTATATAGGTCATATTTATAAATACAATGGTAGCAAGCCCCAAAATGCTATTCTGCTACTTACCCTTATGTGTCAGGATAGTCCATGATAAATCTCAGACTACCATGTCTATTCATGGAATGGAGGTAGGTGGGACATTTTGACAACTTTTTATCATAGCTCATCATTTTCAGCACATTTCTTCCAATAAGAAAAACCTGATTAGAAGTATAATTCCGGGGGGTGCATGATACCCCCTGCAGTGACTGTACTAAATGTGCCACTGCCTGCAGGCTGCTGATCAGTGGTGTAAAGTAACTAAGTACATTTACTCAAGTACTGTCAGGGTTGAGCTGTAGGGGGTACGGGGGGGTACGGCGTACCCTTAGTTCTGACACTGGGAGCTGGGGGCGCGCGTGCACGCACCGTCAGTGGCGGTCTTTAACGCCTTAAAGTTTAAAAACAATAGCCTTAAGGTTCGCGCCGTCAGTGGCGAGCCGTTCTCAATAGCGTCTACCTGGCTGCTTTGCATAACATTAGGCTACTCGAGAAAAGACACGGACTTGAATTGAATGTTACATTCCTCTCACAATGACAGACAACATCTCTGCACTGCAAGGTGTGAAGGGGGTCGCTTAGCAGAGGACCCAGTTCTCTGAGACAAGACAAAGACAAGTTGTCTGATTATTTTAAGTAGGCTTACTTATGTGTGGGTGAGTCTATGTAAAGGGCTTTTATATAACATTAAAAGGAAAATAAAATAATTAATTTGAAACAAATAAAAACAACAAATTACCAATACAACAAAATAATAATACATATGATTACATTAATAATCACATGTTGAATACAGTATTTCAACTAGCACTGAGCTGAGTGGCTATGTGCGCGCGCGTGACGTCATAAAATACAGTACCCTTAAAAATCCACAGCTCACCACTGAGTACTGTACTTGTACAAGTACTGTACAATTGAGGTACTTTTACTTTACTGGAGTATTTCCAATTGTCTATACTTTAACTTCTACTCCACTACATTTCAGAGGCAAATATTGAACTTTTACTCCACTACAATTATTTGAAAACTTTAGTTACTAGTTACTTTGCAGATATTAATTATTACATTATAAAACATACATTAACCACTTTAGCACTGTTTTATATGTAGGCTATTTGAAAATAGCCAATCTACAAGCTCACAACGTGTCGCAAATTTTGAATTTACTTGTAAATAGAGTACTTATAGTATTGATACTTTAACTTAAGTAGGCTAAAACATTAGAGTACTTTTTCCACCACTGCACTCGCTTGACAAAAGGTGACAGATCTACAAGCTAAAAACACGCCGCAAGAGATACATTCACAAGCTTAATACTATAAGCCACAAGACTCTAATAGTCTGAGATTGAGAATCTGCTTTATTGTCACATCACAGGTTTACAGGGGTTTTAAGTGGGTGATTATTTTTTGTACAATCTATAAGCTGACAATGAAACTAACTGAGCTTGTAAAATTGGCCATTTTTGGCAGAACATTGATTGATTGAATAATACTTTACTTTACTCTACTTTCAATGCTAAAAAGATTGAACCCAAGAAAGCACTATGGCTTGTTTCCAATGGGGTCCTGTGTATTCAATTCATTTGAAACATTTAGTGACAGACAAATATACAACACTAAACATCACATAAACGAGTAGCAATCAAAAAGAAAAATATGTACAGTAAGAAAAATATGGAGGCTACAGTAAGTGAAGTAAACATTAAGTAACAAATGCAGAGTGCACAAACCTCAACCTCCAGCACCACAGAAGCATAGAAAATGCTAGTGACAACTACATAGTTATGACAATGTTTGATGGTGATAAATTAGTCTGTGATTGTAGCCTACAGAGGTCTGACTTGTGATGCTGTCTTTGAAATCACATTAGAAAAAGACAGCTAAAAGCATTTAATTTTCATTTAAAAAAAATCAACCGGTTTTGTCCATATAGGCTCTATAACAGCAGCCATATTATGAAGACATTCACAGGTGTTACCAATGATACTAATGAAGGCTCTGTTCCATTCTGGCCAAACAGAGTCAGGGTGCTGATATTGTGCATGTTGGCACTGGAAACACTCTCACCAGTGGGTCTACAGTTGGGGTCCAGGCAGGGACCCTCATGGGCTTCCAAATGGACCCTTACAGGTGTGTAACTCAAATGGAACCAAATGGACCCGTCCATTTGGTTCCATTTGTACACTCTCAGAGTTATGGGGGTCGTGGAAACCACTGTGCTACACTAAATGGAACAGAGCCTTCATTAGTATCATTGGTAACACCTGTGAAGGAAGTGATAATGTGGCTGCTGTGCATAGAGCCTATTCTCATTCTGGCATTCTGTTCTGTGAAGTATAGAACCAGTGAAAACTTGTGAGGCTGAGATTATGAACTCACTGTTAAATGTTCTATCATTATGGTGCGCCCTTACTAATTGTGTCCTGCAGAGGGCAATGTTGTCTGCAGTGCGTCCAGGACGTGACGTCACTGACTATACCTTGCACTAACTGTGGCCTCTACCTTATCCGGTCAGATGTTGTTTGGATCGAATACAGAGCGGCAGCATCACCGCATCTCTCCTGCCTGATATAAATAAATATGCCTAGTGAAGGCTAAAGATAAACTGAGTTCTATTAAATCTCCACCGCAACGCACTCCGCCTAACACTCACAACCTCTGCTTTGACAACAACAATGACAGAAGAACAGTGTTGGTGTGCTTTGAGAAAGGGAGACAGGCAACACTAAACTGATAAACCCCGGAACAGTTTGAACCGAGTCAAACAGAGTCTCTGCTCCGATTGACAAAACCAACCCAGAACAGTTTGACAGAAATCTTACCAACATGAGTTGGAGGAGCTAGATTTTACACACATGGTCAAGGCACCAGGGGGCGCAGTTTTTCAACATTTGGAGCTGAATAGTCCAGAACAGATGCTGTCTGGTATTCAAGAGGTTCAGGTTCCAAATAGAACAAAATAACATAGAATTTCAAAATTTTTCAACGTGAGAAAAACAAACATCCACGATTAGTGACCATCAAATAAATACACTAAATACACCAACAAACCAACTACAGTAGGCTATATCCATGACCATGAATATTTCCTCTGTAGGTGTCCTTTCAGGATTGTCACTTCTTGTCAGTTCTAATAAACATGTTCATGCATTTTCTACATTTTAAAACTATAACATTTTATGACCATATTAAACAAAATGTCACACGCTTAATATGATGCTAAATAAAATATAATCCCACACAGTGTCATAAGCTTTCAAAAATATATATATATATAATTATATAATTATATATAATGAACATCTATCCACTATACTATCCAAATAAAGGCAGAAAAGCCCAAAAGATATCTTTAAAAAAGGAGTACAATCATATCAGTAGGAAATTGTATACTTGTTACTTAGCCACATAATGCACATTGTATGAATATACAATATGTACTGTCGAAATAGAACATTGCACTACAAAAGCCTAAGGAAGTATACAAATCATACAACCAGGTAGGCCGAATACCTCCATCTAGACTAAACAAAAGTATCAATCCTGAAACAATCCTGACAGATGTCCTACAAACTCAGAGTTAAGTAATTCATCATGGAACGTTCCAACGTTTTAAACTGACATCTCTTGTCAAAGGCAATCGCACCTTTACCACCAGGGCCCATACTGTAGCCCCTAGGAGATCAGGCTAGAAAGTTCAGTGTTGTCTTTTAAATCACTTCTCAAAACACACGTTTATAGTATATTTGCTTTTACTACCTAGTGTAGAAGGCTATGTTGGGTTTTTCTCTTTTTATGCTCTTATGTTTAACGGACTCTTGTGTTCTCTTGTGCTTTAGCATCTTTCTTGCACATTTGTATCCTTTTATGCTTTCATTATGTTTGCTTTTATATCTCTTGCACTCTCACATGCTTTTCTGCTCGCAAATGTGTATCCTTTCATGCTTTTTTCAGTTTTTCACACAATTTGTTTGCTGTAAAAAAAATAGGTTTATTATGTATTATTATCTAGGTTAAATAAAATATTCACATATTAAAGTCTTGAGTTAGAGATGATTAATTAGATCCAGATTAACGCTTCGCATTCAAGGTCTAAAAGTATTGTGAAGGTTTTGGGACTAACTTTAAGGCCTGTTGCAGTGGTTTGCCTCCTTCAGAGCCACGCTGCAAAAACTTGACTGAAGGCCGAAGTAGCCTACACCTGCTGTCTTGGTGCCATGCGCGTAGGAGTAGTCCAGAGATGCAACATGACATGCAGGCCTATGAATACTCCCACACCTCACATGATTATTTTTTTAAAGCACTGGGACATTCTACAACCAGACCCAGAATTATCTACTGTTTTTAAATAATAATAATGCATAAACCATTCAGACACGCCTCATCCCTTTACCTACATTAACGGGAATTATCACTGTGGCAGCTGTGACCAATGTAACACCTCCAATATCACGCATTCCAGTCATGCACATCAGTCATTCCTATCAGGAGCTGCTCTTCCTACTCGTGGTTTATATGTTGTGTTGCCCTTGTGGTGTCAGCAAAACCACCAGAAAACTGAAGCAAAGCATTATCGAACACAAGAGCACAACACAGAAATGGCAGGCATTAGCCCTTTGCTTTACTATTACAATACAGTTTAATGATACTAAGCATGACATCTGTTTGTGTTTTTATGGTAGGGGAGACCGGGGACAAAAGTAACAGTGGGCAAAAGTAACACACTCAATAATTCTAATTAGGAACAAGCTAGAGGGGTGAGACTTCTTGTGCACATGCTCAGTAGGGTCCTCTCTCTGCCTATGGAAGGATAGAATTATCATTTCATCTCAGCAGAAGTTTTCAACAAAAAACTGATTTTGAGGTTTAAACGTAAATTTTTGAGTGTACGGTATTTTCCTTCTGCTGTCTAAAGATAAGATGTCAGCTGATTTAAACTTTGATTAATTGTATCTCTATGTTATTGGTCACAAATTAACATCAGCAGCCTATGCTAGTATACGTGTTTCTAGCTAGAATATGGGATTTTATCATGGTTGACCCATCGGGGGCAATTGTAACAAAGTGACCGGGGTCAATTGTAACAATGTGTTTTCAATGCAAGCAGATTTTGTGTCTGGGATTACATACTTTTATGTTAGTAAATGAACATATTTCACTAAATGTCACTACATTTCAAAGTAAAAATACATTTAAATAAAAAAATGACATACATGTGAAAAACCAAAATTGAAAAATAAATAATTTGAATACAAATACAAAATAATTGTAATTATGTATATAAAACATTTGTAAGTATAAATGTTAAATTATAACAAATACATATTACTTAGTGATGTGCTTTTATTTGAGATAAAGTGTGTTAATATGACTTATTTTTACAGTGTTACAATTGCCCCCAACCACTGTTACAACTGCCCCCGTCACGGGGGCAATCGTAACACTGTGACTCATTGCATTCAAATTAATATTTTAGTCGTGTCCTTATTAGTGAAAGCTTAAAAATGGTATTATTAATTAGGGCACATATATATGTTTCTTATCGCAAAAGATGACTAGGATATTTCAAGTAGTCTGTGAATTATGAAGGCAAATACAAAAAGTGTTACTTTCGTCCCTGGTCTCCCCTAGAGCAATAAACTGTTTGTGTCTGAACATGACATAACAGGAGTCCTTTACCTTGCACTGCCTGCACTGACACTGTTAAAGACAGACATTCTGGACAGAGTTGAGTGGACATTTAGGATCAGTGATACAGACACTGTTAAGACTCCCCATATAGAGCAAAGTAATGTTACTTCTATATCATTTCTACTACCAAAGTCTCAGAGACTTTGTCATAGTACAGTCAGTGAGGGATGTAATAGAAGGACATTTGATGCATGTCTACATTTGTATTTAACTGTGTATTAAATCCTATATATAAGGCAAACAGTGAAGATAGCAGATCTACAGACTCACAACATACAACGTAATGCAATGTGTTATGAGCTTGTAGATCTGATCTTCCCCCACCAGTTACTATATCACAGCGCACTCTCAGCCCTATCCCAGACGGGAACTACAAATGTGGCGCGTGCGCACAGTGCAATAGTACTTTTAAAACTATTTTTTTTAATCACCCCCACTCTGGCAAAGTGTTACCTATTAAAGGCATAATCTCATGCAAGACCAAAGGTGTGATCTACGTGATTTATTGCCCCTGTGGCAAATATTATGTAGGCAAAACTATGCGTGCCCTAAAGACACGTATAGCAGAACACCGCAGCTCTATTAGATGTAAAAATCTGCTATACCCTGTTGCAGCGCATTTTGTTGAAGCTGGTCATTCAATCTCCTCTCTCCGCTACCTAGGTATAGAGAAGTTGCCCACACCTAGAAGAGGAGGTGACTTCGACAACTCTCTATTGAAAAGAGAAGCATGGTGGATTCATTCCTTAAACACTTTTGCCCCTAATGGTCTTAACATTGATTTCGACCTGAGACCCTTCTTATGATGGTGGGTAGAGCTTCATGTCCAGCAGCCTATTTGGCCTGGACTTATTTCCCTCTACCTATTTAAAAAAAAACATTTGTAAAATAGTCTAAGAAATTTCAGTGCCTTCAAAGTTTTTTCTATATATGACACTATTTCCTAGATGCCAAATGATGTAAAGAAGCATGGTCCTAGGATTCTCCATTGTGTTTTTAATTAATAATATGCATCCACTCCCAATGTGTATGAGGTCTCTCACACAGGAGTCCTGACACACTAGTCTCTGCCACACTTGATCTTCTCCTCTCCTGTGGTTCTGTGACCTGGGTCCTATGATTGTCATGGATGTACTGCTGCTGTATTCATATGTCCACTTTTTTATTATTCTTTTCAATACTTAACTGAATGTATTGTTGTAACTCTATGTATTAATTGTTACAAATGTTATGTATGTATGCATCTTTGTTGCACCCTGCAAGCTTGTTAATGGGAATCAATCACCCAATTTGGGCGTGAGTCAATTTGAGGACACTCCCTAAGGACTCCGCTTTTGTTCCCACAGTCTACATAAGCAAGCTGCTCTTACATGCCTCTCATACCCTGATGAAGACATAATATGTCGAAACGTTGGTAACTTATAAATAAAAAGTTTATTGCATCGTGGCTGCGAGTCTGTGCGACCTCTCTTTTTCCCTTTTTTAGTTTATATTTCCAGTGGTCAGCACCTCCTTACTACTGGTGTGCACTTTTGCTCTTTTGTCTGAACATGACATAACAGGAGTCCTTTACCTTGCACTGCCAGCACTGACACTGTTAAAGACAGACATTCTGGACAGAGTTGAGTGGACATTTAGGATCAGTGATACAGACACTGTTAAGACTCCCCATAAAGAGCAAAGTAATGTTACTTTTATATCATTTCTACTACCAAAGTCTCAGAGACTTTGTCATAGTACAGTCAGTGAGGGATGTAATAGAAGGACATTTGATGCATGTCTACATTTGTATTTAACTGTGTATTAAATCCTATATATAAGGCAAACAGTGAAGATAGCAGATCTACAGACTCACAACATACAACGTAATGCAATGTGTTATGAGCTTGTAGATCTGGTATTTTTGCTGAATGTTCACCTATTAAAGCCTCACTATGTAATGTTGTCCAATCTGTATGGTAGGGTATGTTAATACAATATAACTTATACAATAAGGGTGGTTGTGTTTAGTCTCCCTGCTCTTCTATTGAGACATTTAGATCGTGTCAAAGGTCATGTCTCCACTAGACACAGGATCTGACATGAATTTTGAGCTGATGGTCAAGATTCAATTTATCCCCCGAGTGCTTTTTTTTTTTGTTAGCTCAGTGTCAGCAGGAAACCAGGTTCAAAGGTTCCGGGGTAGAAGAGGAAAGTTACATAGTGCTGCTTTAAGACATGCCCAGAATAGGGAAGCAAGGGTTCATGTGGTTAGGAAAACTGCAATTTTTAAAACTAAAAGAAAGTTTTTTTTTTAACATGGTTCTATGAAAGTGATGATAAACCAGCAGTGATGAGGGTGTATTTACAGTTCTTAATACTACATCCCTGACAATAATAATAATAATAATAATAATACACTAATTAATATTCTTTCAAAAAAGATTTGTAACTTCTCTCACCTGTTGGCTCCATCTTAAACTGGTTTAATTCATGTTCTAATTGCTGTATCTTCAGGGTCAGGTTGTCATATCTGGTCTGGAACTGGTTCCTCTCGAGGGTCAGGTTGGATAGTAACTCGGAATTGGCTGAATTACCTGCAAATTAATGACCAAAAGGAGATGATATTTGTTGCTACTGTTCATGCTGAGGTCACGCATCTGTGCAGAAAAGCAGCTTTGAGAATAAGAAACCTCAACGCTTCTGATCAGGTGTGTTTTTACTTTTTATATGAATAGGTCTCAACATTTATAATAAAGTACTAGTGAACCACACACTATCAATAGTGAAGCATGGTAGGGTTCTTGTGTGAGCCGCAAGTGTCATTTTATTGTTGTTAGTGCATGAATTTGACCTTTCACCATCTGATACTCACAGTCCATGACCCTGTCTACGGTTCTCACTGCGAATATAGCAAACATCAGCGTGAGAACCACGGCACACGCTCTGACGATGTTCATCTGGATGGTGAGTTCTCTCTGGAGGTTGAGTTCTCTCTGGACAACTGAAGGATAATATAGTACAATATGATCTTTAATATGATCAGTTTCAATATTTCATTTAAAAGAACACAGTAGTTCTTCCCAATACACAATTGTGACTTTCTCAAAAAGTCCTCATGGCTATATAGTAGGGCGAACATCACATGGGCTCTAATGTCTGACAGCGAGTATCCGGGTTTGACGTCCGTTTGCTGCATGTCACTCCCCTACTCTCTCTGTGTTTCCTGTCTCTCTGCACTGTACCCAGAGAGCAACTTAAAAATGTTCTTGATAATCTACCCTGGCAAATGTAATAGCAGCCTGTCAGAATAAAATATAATTTAGTGATTTAGAAAACTGCAATTCCATCCCCAAACACTGCCAGCTGCTCTGAAGTAAAAAATGAACCAACCTCCAACATGAAAATGCTTTTTTTGTAGCCTTTACTGTTGACATGTTTAAAACTCTATTATCTAGACCAGGGTTCTTAATGGGGGGTCCAGGACACCTAGGGGGTCTTAAGAGTTACTATAGGGGGGCTGCCAATTTCTTCTGTGATTTTTATTCATTTTATTTTCAAAAAGATGAAATATCTGAAAATACACTAACATGAATCCAACATATTATTATAAAAATAAAACAATACTTTCTGTCAAACTAATCTATGAAGTTTGACAGCATCACTTGGAGACAATCTAGAGTCACGTAACCTATTTAGGCCTTCTAAATCCTAACCTAAGTATTCAGAAAATCTTAAATTTTTTATTCAAACATTTTTACATATAAAGTGACAAGTAAAACTTAAGGCTTTCCCGGTCTTAATGGGTTAAAAGAAAAACCTGTGGAATACTTCTAGCTACTGCTAATATATCGACGCAAGCAATGGTCAACAGACATGATGAGACAATCAGCTAAATATATGGTGATCTAGCTTTGAAAGCCTCTTATCAAGTTGCAAGCAAGGCTTTCTAAAACATACAATAAAAAAAGCTGAAAATGTGTCACAATCTTATACATGTAGTGGGGGTCCCTGCTTCATCTCTCTCACAGCTAAGGGGTCCTTGGCCTGACAAACATTGAAGACGTCTGATCTAGACTATTATATTAGTCAACTTGTTGTCATGGATAATGTTTTGTATCTTTTACTGAGAAGAGCATCACAATTACACAGACATCTGTTATATTCTAACCATAGTAATCATGATCATGATTAGGAAAGCATAAGATCAACCTTGTCAGATTGTATGATGTATGAAAATAGTGTTCAGAGACAACAATATTTGAATTTTAAAGTACGTCAGATAATTTTTTTCATTTGAATCTTTGTGTATTGACCGTGCAGCAAAAGAGCAGACTACACAGAGTGGCATAGCTCAATTCCTTTCACTTATACCTCAGACTTCCTGCAAGGCGGACATTGAATTCATTTTATATTGCCAACTGTATTACAGTATATTATATCCTACATTAACCCATATTATACAGTAACCAATATAGCTGTTGTTGACGATAATAAGTGCACATTGATTATTCTGATATCCCATCCATTCCTTCAGATTTGGGCTGAAACGGCTAAATAAATAACACTATCAATCTATCCTATATAATCCATAAACATTTAGGGGTCTTCAACCGTTTACAGGCCAAGGAGCTTATAGAGAGATGAAGCAGGGACCCCTGATGCTTTGTATGAAATTGTAAAAAACTAGGCCTCAGTCCATCCATCTTCTGATATTTTATAAAATGTTTAATTCTAAATGTATTATTTCATAGAACTGTCTGTAGAAGTCTGTTCAGTTAAAAAAAAAAGAAGGTTCAGTTGACATGCTTTTTAATGGGTTAACTGTCAACATTCTTAGGGCTTATTTATTAATCATTATCATATTTTTAACGAATGTGTTAAGTTATTTACACTTTTGCTTGACTTGGTAAAGGGCATCGCAGTTCCCGCCCACTTCCTGGTTCCACTGCAAAATAGTGAATGCATTTTCCCCATTGACATTTCCAAAAATATTTATATCAATTAATTTAAGCCTAGAATCAAGCTATCCAGGGTCCTGGTGAATCATGACCATAAAACGTTTGATTCTGTGAAAAAACTTTTTTGAAAACGGCAAAACAAAGGGTATTTATTAAATATAGTATATCATATAATTAAATATAAAATAAAAAAAAATCACAGAAAAAAATGTTTAATGGTCATGATTCACCAGGAGCCTGGATGGCTTGATTCTAGGCTTAAATGAATTGATATAAATATTTTTGGAAATGTCAATGGGAAAAATGCATTGAGTATTTTGCAGTGGAACCCAGAAGTGGCCGCAACTGCGATGCCCTATACTAGTGGGCCTGTGGTCCCTTATTTCTCCACATTGAAGGTGGCAACGCAAAACACAAGAACATGTATGTCGGCTGCATCGCTTAAAAAAAGAAAAGAAAAATGTCTTTGGAAGATTTTGAAAAAATGGAAAAATCAGGAAATTATTTCCTTTTCTTTTTCTTAGGCTACCAGTCAAATAAAGGCTTAAAAAAAGCCCCCCAAATAACATAGATACAAATAATAATAAATGTCACATCATGAAATGAGAGGAGATTGTCATTTGACAAGCTGCTGTAGTATTGATGTGAGAAGAGATAGAAACACTGAGTGAGTGTGATAGGTACACACTGCAAGACATTAGGTCCGATATTGCTGTCGCCGACATTTTTTGGCGCTCGCCGACAAAACCTCCCGACCTGACGCAGATCGGTCTTTGATCGGCGAGATAATGCTCTGGGTGTGTGAAAGGCTCTGCGACCCGATGTGGCCGCGATTCTCCGCTCTGCGACGGCTTTCCGACCGTTTTCAGATATCTAAATTGTTAGATATTCATCTCTGTCTGGGACAAGACAACAGACAATATCATACACTATGAACGGGGCTGCGAGCACCTTGCCTGGAGATGCACGCTACAGCCAATGAGAGCACATTACAGCCACAGTGGCTATGGGGAGCGTCGCTGGACCTGACCACAACAAACAGTCCCTACCGCAATATTACCGTCCAGTCCTGTAATAAGTTAACATTATAAAACAAAATGATAAAGTGAGCGAGCCTGGTGGGCTGCTTATTTTAGAGGAATTGTACAGAGAGAGAGAGAGAGAGAGAGAGAGAGAGAGAGAGAGAGAGAGAGAGAGAGAGAGAGACAGAGCGAGAGAGAGAGAGAGACAGAGCGAGAGCGAGAGCTCTCTCTCTCTGTGTGTATGTGTGTGTGTGTGTGTGTCGTTATCTGTGTTGCCAGATTTTGCGAGAGAAATAAGCAACCAGGTTTGTGAAAACAAGCCCAACAAGAGCGACTATGAGCACTTTAAGCCTATATACAAATACATTGGATACTTGAAAATAGACGATCGACAAGCTCACGTTGTAGATAGGCTATTTTTAAAGAAGACATTTGGGGGGGGGGGGGGGGATATTTACAAAATCCACACAGATCTTGAATGGGGGTCTATGGCACAACATGTTTTCAGAAGGGGGAGGTCTGCGCTCTGTGGAAAATTAATTATTATTATTAATTTGGGGGTCCTTGCCATGAAAATGTTTGCGAACAACTGGTTCAAACAACATTAGAAAACAAGGCCAAAAAAACAACTACACTTTCAAGCAACTTTACAGAAAAACAATCCCAAAGTCGCTTATAATAAGCAGACATGGCACTGACCGCTTCTGCGCTCTTGACGAGCGAGCGAGAGAGAGAGCGAGAGAGGGGGGAGAGAGAGAGGGCCTGGGGGAGAGGGAGAGGGAGAGAGGCATACGTCGATTAAAATGAATTGGAATAAACACAAATGTATGTATTGGGTCTGACTCTGGAGATAGCATCCTAGTGAACTATCCTACAGTGTGTCAGCCCTTGTCGGGGATCAATCGTGTTGTGAAGACCACAACGATATTATGACAGCCGATTTCAAGAAATAAACTCCTGCAGTGTGTTATGCTTAACGATCAGATGACCCCCCGACCACTTTAAGGTCTTGCAGTGTGTACCTGCCCTAATGTGTACCTTGATCCCCTGTAACCCCCTGTGAGCCAGAGCCGTGGTCTCTCAGACTGTCTGCTCCTTCATTGACAAACACGTTCTCCCCCTCTCCTCTCTCCTCCTGCCTCTCCCTCCTGACTCCTCCACCAGACCTCACAGGTGTTGATGTGCCTGGCTTGTCAGAAGTGTCTGTAGACATCTTAATGAACGACACAAACAAAGTGACTCAAGTTAATTAACCACGTGAACCCTAGTGCCTAGGGCCTGACATAATAGGTGAACATTTGGCGAAAATAGCAGATCTACAAGCTCACAACGTATTGCAATGCAAAACAAAAGTGAGCTTGTAGATTCACTCTATTTTACGAACAACAAATTATATAGGGTTCAGTAAAAGTATATCGTTGCTGTTGTGTGGAAACCTTGTATGTTCCATTTTTTATTATTATTACCCCAAAAAATCATCTTTATAAAATGTGTTTAAATGTCATCTTACTCACTTTCTCCAATATCTGTGTAGTCCTACATCGGGCTTCAGTGTTCCACAATAGACTGAGCTGCTCTCTGTTCTAGTCTCACTTTAACACTGTCAAACTAAAGCAAGTGCTTTTGGACTTGTGAGCGTGCATGCATGCATGTGCCCACAAGCACTGTGCAGAATAACCAATAGACTCTTTACCACAGAATGCCTTTCAGATGTGTGAAATCCTGGGCGGGGAAAGAGAATGAAAAGTAAAACAAATAAAATCAGTATGAATCTTATGAAAAGTTCATAATAGTGGTGACACTGTGGTATTGTGTATAATAATGATGACTAGCAATGTATGATGTTAATTGACAAATCATGATTCTAAAAATCAGGTGTAACACATAATTGTTCACCTTTTTTCAAAACAGGCCTTGAATTGAACGAGATCTCATGCAATATGGCTATTTTAAGGCTTTAACCAAGGGCAAAACCACAGAGGAGTGTATATCATGTTTTAGCAGTGTTCATAGCATTCATGGGTGTAACTAGATGACAATTTAAATTCAGTGTTTGGGGTAATGCTGTGGTGACCTTTTTAGTTGAGCAGTCAATGACTCCTACAGAGACAAACAAACAGGAGGCCAAGCTGCATGACAATAACTCCACACAGCAAAAAATAGTCAATTTCAACTCTTGAATTTTTAGTGTGCAGGATGTGGGAGGGGTTGAAAAGAACCACAGGCTGCAAACAGTCTAGCTCTGAGTCAGAGGGAACCCTGGAACGTGCTGAAAATATTCCAACAGAAGATCCACCATCAATCATGAACTGGCAGCATATGTACCTCAAGCTGCTACCGCTGTGAATCACACACACAGTGGCGGCCTTTCCTATGTTTCACCCGTTTCAATTGAAACGGGCCCCCAACCTCAGGGGGGACTCGCATCCCAGTCCGGGACCCGCCTCTGGCTGGCCGACGTCCAAGAATTTCATGCAAGAAGATGATGTAGATCTGATTGAATCAGGGCTCAGCTCAAGTGAATCATGTGAGTGAGTTGTTTTAGCTGTCTGTCCATGGTGGAAGAGCAGATAGCCTAATTAATTTATTTCGAAAATGCAGCATTATGGATTGTGGAAGCAAACCAACTTCAGTCCACATTTTTTTTTTTTTGGGGGGGGGGGGGGGGGGTGCATATGGGGCCCCCATATGAGCTCTTGAAACGGGCCCCCAGATCATTAAGGCCGCCCCTGCACACACACATTATCTTGCTCCTTCACACACACACACACACACACACACACACACACACACACACACACACACACACACACACACACACACACACACACACACACACATACACACACACACACACACACACACACACACACACACACACACACACACACACACACACACACACACACACACAGCCAGGCAACAAGTACAAGGTCCTCCCTCACCCCTGACGTTTACAACCAACCAAGTGAGGAGACAACTCTCCAGGATTGTCTTGAACAAGGCCACGGATCAAGACTACGTGTGCTCAGTAGCTAGCAGCACCATTCCAGCACCAGTTCAACCTCTCCCTGAGGCTGAAGGGGGGTGGAAGCTATACTGATCAAACCAGTAGCGCAGCCAGAACGCTAGTATAGGCTGGGCCTAGGCAGGAGTGGGTGGGCACGCATGCACACGCACGTTGCGTCCCCGACCCGTGCGCGAAGATCTGCGGTTTTGGGTGGATTTGGGGCGTTTTTGGGCGTCTTTTTGTTACTTTATTTCGGTTTTAGGGTTAGGGTTAGGTTAGGGTTATGTTATTTAATTCTTAATTTTTGCCTGATTTTACAGATTTCTATCAAAAAATCAATTATAAAAACATATACAACATACATTACATACACAAAATGCAACCATCGGGAACACAGTGTTCACTCTACAGTGTGTCTAAAGTTATACAGAGCGTTTATACGCACGCACGCACGCATGCACGCACACACAGAGGAAGCAGAGGAAATGTCAGAATGTCATATTCATATTGTGATCACACTGACCACAGTGCACTGAGAGTTTCATTGCTGCAGAATGCAAAATGGTTAAGTTTGTTAATATTGTGAATGCATGACATTCGACTGAAAACGCTAGACTATTGTACGATTTTACAGAAATTGCTGCTGAATACATATTAATTTACATAATTTTAAAATGATTGAAAGCTACTTTGTGTGCATGCTTTTATCTGTAAAGTTTATCTTTGTATATCTAAAACATTAAACATCTGTTTTGTGCACATGGAATAAATATATTGTGTAAAAAAACATGGTGATGGAGCACCAGCAGAAGATGTACAAGAATCTGCCTCAACCTTCTGTAACTGCAACCATGGATGTATTAAAGTGGATGAGAGATAAAAAACATGGCGGTCCATTCATTTCAGTGAATCACTCAGTGCAGCTGTAAGGAGGGTTGACAGTGGGTTATGTGGTTAAGGTCGTCCATAACCACTGGGATGCACCCGGGTCCACCACATACTGTAGTGAGCCAGTTAGCACGGTTACATACTGTAGGCGTGTGTGATGACACAGGCTTTCTCTTCTTTGGACCATAAGGCATAAAGGCACTTTCAGATTGCATTCACCATCACTTCACACACCTGAGACTGCAAGAGATAAGGAAGAAAGAAGGAAAAGTATTTGAATATGAAGTACATGGTGATAGTAGTTGTCCTGCTGCATCTCTGCAAGGCAGTGGATGCCAATAAGGCTGGTGACAAGGCAAAGGAGAACAGAATTGCCATCGAAGAGATGATCCATTTACTGGAGGAAATAAGAGAAGACTGGAATTTCAACTTGTTACCTGTAAGTAGTATTGTGGACACTATTTTTATGATCTCTCTTGTAAAGCGGAGATGTTCAAAGTGGGGCTCCGGTGACACCCAGGGGTCCATTTAGAGGATTCCAGGAGGTCCACAGACAAATGAGAAGTTTAATTTCACAATTCAATTCACTTGAAATTATAACAATACTAATTATGTAGTGAATATTGTAACAATATGTTTCAATATCACCTATAATCTATTTCTCATGACAATTTAATTAAATTTAAGTCAAAACATATTTTCATCCCGGGGTCTCAGAGTTAAACAAATAGAGATTTTACTCTGTACTAGGCCTGTCACAATTATTATATAATCTTTTTTTTTTGCATAATCGTCATATATTATATTTTTATTTCTATTTCCCCATTTGTTTGACGGTATAAAGTTATAAAATGTCATTAATTTCTTTGTATATTAAAGTTATTTGTCATATCTTGCCTTGTGCAATTTTTTATTTTCAATGCTAAAAACACAATTAAATCATTCATCGCAATTATTTGTAAGACGATCAATTGTCAAGTAAAAGCCTAGCCCTAGAATGTATGTCATCTTACATACATTTCATGTATTTCAAATAGACAGTCATAGATCGGTCTGGCCGACGCGCTGTGTAGTGCAGGATCTAAAAGTGCTCTAAACTCTGTCTTTACTCACCCAAGAATTAATTCCTAAGACTTGGAGTCAGATACTGTCCTCTAGTTTCATATCCATTTGAAAGTTCTGCCAGAAAACTTGTGTTTAGTCAAATATCTCCACGTTTCCACGAGCTGCACACGGACGACTTTCTGTACGGGCGAGGGGCCTGGAATGAGTGCAGGAATGAATATATCTAAACTTCCTTTAGGATGCACAAATGTTTGAGCACACAATTGGCAGGTGATGTGATTCATTACCCCGCACCAATCACCGCGCACCTGTCAATTGTGTGCCCCATTCGTTTGTGCTTCCCTGTGTCAATTTGTGATGACGTTTGTGGTGATCAGAGGAAGTTTTGATAAATTCGGTCCTTCACTCAAGTCTGGCCCCTCGCCCGTACAAAAAGTCGTCCGTGTGCAGCTCGTGGAAACGTGGAGATATTTGACTAAACACACGTTTTCTGGCAGAACTTTCAAATGGATATGAAACTAGAGGACAATATCTAACTCCAAGTCTTAGGAATTAATTATTGGGTGATTTTTTAGAGCAATTTCACACCCGCGCAGATCCTGCACTACACAGCGCGTCGGCCAGACCGATCTATGACTGTCTATTTGAAATAGGCTTACATGAAATGTATGTAAGATGACAGACATTCTAGGGCTAGTAAAAGCCCTACTCTGTTGCACTGTGACCAGGTCTAGACTTTTATCTGAATACTGTAACATGTGAATGTGATCATTATAATCTTGTCATCACCAGCCGGTGGATTAATAATAACAATAAAATAAATGTTATCTCTATTTCTACAGGCAAAGCACTACGTTAACGTGCCAAAAAACAAAATGAGAGAAGAATCAGTAAGTAATATGAGTTGATTATCGAGCAATCCATGCAGGCCTCATAAGTTCCTCTCGTTCTGTTCAAGACACATTTTATTTGTTCTACTCGACAAAACTGCTGTACCCTGACCAGGCTTTGTCATTTGTCCATTAGTGTCACTGCAGCTGTACCTTTGCCAACGACCTGAAGCATTTGGTACATGAACTGACTAAGATGAGTCTAAAGAACAGAGACGTTGTAGAGAGCCTGAAACATGGCACTGAAACTCTCTCTAAACATCATCACCTGGTTAGTGATGCATTTTCTTCTTCTGAATTAAGACTGTTCTGACACATAACACTTTATCTCTTGAATCTCACACCACCAGCTTGGCTGTCGGCTGAAGAGCAAACACTTGCCAAAAATGAACTCTAAAGTTAACCTTTTCTTTTTTTTTAAGGAGAAGAAAGACTGCGAATCAAAGGAAGTCAGATTAACGAAGTCCGCAATACATCAGTGCATCCTTTTCCTTCAGGAAATGAATGAGAAAGAATGCGTAAGTAGCCCTGGCGTACGCATGCTGGACCTACTCTCACCACTTACACATACAATATAATAATTGTGTGGTACTTTGCTTTGTATGATTGGTCATTTATGACACCTTTTCTAGTTAAGTAGCTTTGCAGTGTTCAGTGGTTATTGTTATTCATTTGAACACTGTGTTTCCGTGCAGAGCGTTGTCCCAGGACATGGGGTTCACAAGACAGTTTGAGGGAGTACAAAAACTGTGATAAAGCCTGTGATCCCGGACGGAGACCCTGTTTCTATGTTTTTACTTAATGAGAGAAAATGGAGGACAAGACACATGAATGTATGTCTATGCTGATATATGTTATATGTATCTTTGTATACCTATAAGTATATATTGTATCTATATTTTCTAACTAGATTAGGATTCAGGGAATTTGTTTGTTTTATCTATTTCATCGGAATATCAATTTAATTTATTTATGATTGTTGAATATTGTAGAGTAATTGTAATATCAGTGATATACATTTTGTTTCTGTGCAGAAACACTATTCTGTTGTCCTCAAATAAAACATTCTTGTTCACATTTATATTTTGTGTGTTTTTGAAAATGCACAATGAAACTTGACTGTTTGGTTTTTAAACATCAACTAAATACACAGTACTCAATACAATCATCACATTACACATAATGAAATAAAAACAAGGTGTTTGAATGCGGTGTGAAATATGCATATATAAAATTATGCATTTCTTTTCAAGTTAGTGTACCACTCATCTTGAATTCTGATGCTCAAAGTGCTGATATGAAGTTTGTAAAGTGCAGGGTGCTTAAAGCTAAAATCAATACATGTTAAAAGGCAGACAAAAAAAAACTTAAACAGGCAAACTTGCAAAGGTGAAAACTTGATTTGTATTTAAATTAACCCTAATTACAGCAGCATCTAAAATAGCCAAAACACAATAAAATGCCTACCTAACTAACTAAAAGGGCCCACTAACTAAAATAGAATAAAAAACAATAAAAAGGAGAAATCTTGCCTGCCCTAAATGTAAATCCTCGGGACGCCACTGGTTGTTGCACGTCAATACTAGTCTTTTGAATAGCCAATAAAATATGGATAAAGTATGGATGAAGGGGTTAAAAGGATTGTGATGCTGTATTAACACATTTTGCAGGGGACCCCACAGAGAACTACTGGTTTAAGATGTTAATAGGCTGCACATGCCAATAGGCCTGTGCACTGTACTTTTACTACAAAAAACAACTACTACAAAGCCCAACGTTAGGCCTCATGTTTTGGCATACCGTAGGTCATACAATAAAAATATTTGTCCCTGGATTCCTTGGATCATGGTGTAACTCCCCATAGCCAACATCCATTTTCATCTGACAAGATTTTCTGCCATTTTGCATTTACTTCAAAACATAATTTCTAATCATACTACAGATTTTGTCCCAAAGTGAAAACAAATCAGTCCACAATCTTTCTGGACCCATCTGACACTGACTGTAAGTACAGGCCTAAGGAAAAACAAAACACTTGTTTAGAACCATACAGAACGCTAAAATACAACACACTGTGTAGGCTATGAATGTTTCTCAAACTCTATAAAAACAGTGATTTTGAAATACTGAACATACATTAGGTTAGGCATTTTATTCTACGTAACGTGTCCTGATGTGACCTTGCACTGAGCTGAGAGCAGCACCTCCACAGTTCTGACTGTTTATGTTGCTATAGAAGCACTGAGAAAAGGCTAATAGGCCCTACATCCATTTTAAAATAAATCATTAGTGTAAAATGGCACATCGGTCCAGTGTCACCCTGTTGGGGGTTATCTTGCAATAATCTCTGTGTATGATCCTGTAGATATTATAACCAAGGTAAAAACATTATTGAAGAGTTCGAACACAACTTGGAAGAATTCCAGCAAATGTTGCACAAGTAACAAAATCACTCACAGAGAAGTGTTTCTGCCTTAAAAAAATATATATTTCTAAATTAAGCACCAAATATTAAAATATTTTAAGATTCATTGAACTACACACACAGAGTGTCAGGTGTTCCAAGTGTAGTAGTTCTTCATAGATGTCTCAGAGCTCTCTTCCCCAGGCTGGACGACTGCTGCAGCTGTTTGATGGAGACCACACACACACACATCTACTGACCCTCTGTTACGCCGCACGCACGCACGCACGCACGCACGCACGCACGCACGCACGCACGCACGCACACACACACACACAGACACAAATGTCAATGACATTTGTGTCTGGCCTGTTCTGTCTTAGTTTTCCTTATATTCCTTAAATTAATTTCACCCATTTACACCCGGAGAGCCTGTGATTTTAAATGTGATTATGACTGAAGCCTCACAATTTCCATTGAAGTGGCACGTGCATCAGAAATGCTAATTTAGGGTAATGGTCAAGTGGGACAAGTGGTAGGTCTATGCCACTGCGGGCACATAAAGATTAAGTTTAATTAAGCAACAATACGGAAAACGGAACAGTAGACCCCTGAGAACCCTGGGCACCATATATGAATTGATTTTACATCTTAGAATGTATTAAATAATAGCCTATTAACATTTAGTTTATAATTAGGGAGGGGGGGGCGTACATGTAATAATTTTGTAATATAATTTAAGGCCAAATATTTCTAGCCATTGTTACCGAATGAATAGTGTTTTGGTGCCCAGGTTATAGCCACAGTTATGTCGCACCCCAAATTAATAGCCAAGCTCCCTCTCAGCACCCCCAATAAAAAAAAATATATATTATTATTATTATTACTATTATTAACACCACCTCGCAGTCTCGCGTGCGGTCCAAGCTGACACAGCCGAGCGCTCCCTACCCTGTTTCAGCCAATCAAAAGCAGCGGTCAAAATAAATAAATAAATAGATAAATGAATAAATGGCACCCCTCTGGTCGATTTTTTCACTTTCTATTCAAAACCCGAAGAACATAAATTGGAAAATTTGTCGTTTTCCTTATTTTTCATTTTTCCATTCTGAATGTATTATTGGAACAATACAGTGAATTACTTCCGGTAGTGGTTAAAACGAGAAAAATATAATAAAAAATAAAGACAAAATGACAAATTGAAATTGAGGGCTCCAAAACGGCTTTTTCCATTTTCTCAACCTTTGATTCAGAGACAAAATTAAAACTTGAGGGCTACATTAATCACAGTATTGGTCAAATTGTGCGCTGAACAGTGGTTTCAGAAGACAAATTGAAATGTGTTTAATACATGCATTTATCATGTAAATGCATGTATAAATCAGTGATAAATTATATAAATAGTTGCACTTGACCATCCTTCCCATGTTAGACTATGGTGATATAAGTGCACTTCAAATGCTTTATGTTCTTTATCACTCTGCTATATCCTACAAATGCTCCTTTTAGAACACACGACTGCGCTGTATATTCCTCTGTACATTGACCATCTTCACACACCAGTTACACACCATTCAGTACTTATATAGGCCTCTAAGACACTACTTGGTTTGAGAAATAGATGCATAATAACTTTCGAGCACTGTTTTAAGAAACACTTTATTAATCTACGTGAAAATGTACATACAAATGTAATACATGGCTGTATTCACACTCATTCAACTAAATATTGAAAATATTAATACAAACTAGAAAGTACTGTTCCTGAAGAAACAGTGTGGGATCGCTAAGAATGTTGATAGTATCACACTAGAAAGTACTGTTCCTGATTAATTCTGTCTAAAGCGATCCCACAATAATTGTAAAGCAATGCCTACAGTGAACACTGGGTAGAAGACAATAAGCCAACACACGAACTACCACATGCAAACACCGCCATCATGTACAGTAGCTGTACCAACACACCAGCTAACTAGATGATTTTTCAGTGCATCACTCTTTCACAGATCCAGTGGGTGACGGAAGAACATGGTGCGTCGTGCCATCCGCTTACAGTATAATAAGGTTCAACCCCATTATAATACTCAATACAGTCTTCTGGTCCTTGTGTTTTGGGGTTTTTGTTATCAGGCTGACCAGGGTACCAGTACCTGGAGAAGTAGGAACATTTAGTTCATTAAAATACCGTTACAAGGATGTTTTTTATCTCTCCATTTTTATTTATTTTTTAAATCATGGCCCCAAATGATATTCAGACTGGATAGTGAAATAGACAACATACATGATGATGTCTTAGTGACAGTGTAGTAGGTTTGTGTTTTATGATAATAAAATTATTTAGAAGAATGAAGGTAAAATTAAGATGATAGGTCTTAGACCTTTAGACATCGAGAGGGACACAGGCCAGATACAGAAATTCACAGACACACACCACACGCGTGAGGAAAAAGGCTCATCAGCGAATGTACTGGTTTCGCCGCCTGAAGAAGTTCGGCGTAGGACACCCCATCCTAAGGCTGTACTGTGTTACGGCCTGGTATGGGAACTGTACTGCCCAAGAAAAGATCAGCCTACAGCGAGGAGTGCAATCGGCAGAGTGCACAATGGGAGTCGAGCTCTCCGCACTCCAGGAACTGTACAAAAAGCGGTGTGTAGTCAAAGCCCAGTGCATCATCAAGGACAAGCACCACCCAACTCATAAAGTCATCTGCTGAACAAGGCTTATGCCTTGTTCAGCAGTGTGATAGGCAGTTCTGTCAGACTGCTCTCAGACCTTTGCTCTTCCTTGGACCTACCAGGGACAAGTGACTTGGATTTAGCTCTTCCTTGGACCAAACTGTGGATTATACGGACAAATGACTTGACTTATTTTCTTTGCTCTTCCTCATGGACTACTTGCGGATTTTACCAGTGTCAGTCTACCTTATGTGGATTATGCGGTCGACACGCACTGACATTTTGCATCATAATCCTATGTACAACGCGCTGACTTGTCTTTTTGTGTGTTTTTTTCTAGTGCCTTATAACTAACGTCTATAAGTATATCATGCACAGAATACATCTGCTGCTATGCTCACGCACCTTTATATCTTATCTCAGGTACCATAAGTAAATGTGTAGATCATTTGTTATTAGATTTTTCTTGTTTGATCTCCGTTCCCCCCTTGCCACCTCCCCTCTTCTTCTTCCCTTTCTTTCTTCTATGGAAATAACGATACGATGGGAACTATGCACAAAAACTAATTTCACACATTTACTTCTGTAAACCAGTAATGTGAATAAAGCTGATTCTGATTCAATCATCGATTTGCCTGATGATGATTTGCCTGATTTACAGGGATTCGATGTGCACACAATCTCTTTATTGAACAGATAAAAAGACATACAACTTGGAGTAAGTAATAATACTAATACTAATACTAATACTAATACTACTACTACTACTACTACTACTACTAACCAGTAAGACTCCCTAATCGGGAGATAAGCGACCGTAGGTCACATGTATACAGAAGAGGGCTGTAACGGCGATTGGTTCCTAGTTGTGTGGGCAATGTATAGTTTTGTTTGGTGGTCTAAGAAATGTGGTGGCAGGCATGTTGATGACATGAGTGTACACATACTGTGTAGTGTGTAGCAATTTGCGTGTTTTTAGGGGCAAAACTGTAGGAGTAGTGGGCAAAAATGTGTTGTGAAAAGCGGCCTGAAGGTGGCGCTAGAAGAGGGCCATGTGAGAAATTAGGGGTGGGGTGTCCGCGTTGCCTTGGCGGACGAATAGGTACCGGCCGCGGCTCTCCCGGACGCTCCTAGCCCGAGTTACGGCATTTTATGTGAGCTGCAGTGGCAGGGGGTCCTCCACTGGGGGCGCCACCACTTTTGCATCCGTTCTGGAGCACCAGGAGTGGGTGGTCCCCGGGAATGCCCCGTGAGCAGCCCCGTTGGGGTGGTCATTTGGTAATTTGTCCACATGTGCTCATTTTTTACACTTGGGGGTCCCCGAGGCAGCTGGGGGTCCCTGGAGCTCCGGGGGTCCTTGGAGGGTGTAGTTTGGCAGGTAAGGAGTGTGTGTGCAAAATCTGGCATGGATCGGGGCAACGGGTGCGGAGATATGAGCAGGGCAAAAGTGTGACGGGACGTGTGTGACGGAGTGACGGGACGTGTGTGACGGAGTGACGGGACGTGTGTGACGGAGGGACGGGGTGACGGACGGACACCTGGAGCAGGTTTCTATAGTAAATGCGACCTACGGTCGCAATAATAATAATAATGATAATAATAATAATAATAATAATAATAATAATAATAATAATAATAATAATAATAATAATAATAAAGGATTAGTAACGCACATGGGATTCAGAAAAAAATAGTAAAATATTAGATGCAATGCAACTGGAAGTAGATAACAGAACAGACATAATGTCTTAGTGACAGTGTAGTACCTTAGGTTTGTATTTCACAATAAAAAAAAGAATTATCATTCAGAAAACAAATTGGGAGATGAAGATGATTATTCTTACGTTGGTGTGGTCAGTGTTGTTCCATCCACCCACTTCCAGATTCCTTCTTCGTCTCTGTCAGTCAAACCCAGCCACATTTTCTTATTAAAATGTTCAACAAAGTCCTGGACAGAATAATTGCTGGTTACTGAAGTACACACTAAATAAAGAATTGTGCTAAATAACACAAACATTTGCTCATAATTATAGATGCTTCATTTGTCAAATGGTGCTATAAAAGCTGCATCAACTAAGCTGAAGAACTTGTAAAGAAACACACGCGCGCGCACACACACACACACACACACACACACACACACACACACACACACACACACACACACACACACACACACACATGCACGCACGCACAAGTGCGCGTGACACAAAAACACGCATATGCACATGCATACGAACATAAGCGGTTTAACTTACAGTACACAAACTATACCTGTTTTTCTTTGCTGTCTATGACTATCAGGTCTGATTGTCTGTCTCTACACCACTGTCTGCTATTCGTCCAGTTTTTCTGCCCAGCAGAGATGTAATAACAACCTCTGGCAAATGGTTGCCATACAGATGATTCTAATAACAAAAGAATAACGTTAGCCGCTGTTGTTTGTTGTTGTTTTTTGCTCAAATTAATGATAAATAATGAGCAACATTATAAGAAAAAACGTGATATCTCACTGACCACAGGGAGTCCTCTTCATGCCAGCCATGTTGGACTGATCTGTATGGAAACAATATTTAAATATGGGAGATCCTGTCACGATCTTGGCGCCTGCCCTAGCCTTGGATCACAAGACGGTCATCGGTCATATTGATATGACAGTCTTGGAGTTTTTTCTAAATAGTGTTTGCACTATCGCCCCTTTTTGGACCGTACAGCTACATGAACGCTCAGATTTCAAATATAAAGGGCTTACCCCATGGCCGTGGATGTTACAATTATGTATGGCCCCTCAGAAGTAAGTTTAATCCGATCTGTGGCCATTTCCTCATAGAGTTATAATGTATCAGAGCGCAATACACCTCCCAACCGATGGGGTCGCGCACTTGAAAGCATACAGAGTAAATGGCCACCCATCGGAATAAAATGCTTTTTATTGAACAATACGGAATATACAGGTACTTCTGAGGGGCCGTACATAATTGTAACATCCATGGCCATGGAGTAAGCATTTTACTTTTAAATCTGAAAGTTTATGTAGATGTACGGACTAAAAAGGGAGAAAGTGCAAACAAAATAAAAGTCCAAGACATAGAGCTGGAAATACTCCCTGAGAGAGATGCACAGATACAGGAAGTCAATCCAAATTTGGGAGTCTTGCTTTCCCACAACTAGAGCTATTACGTCTACTAGGCCTATTACATACATTTCATGGGCTATCATATGCAAGTGTATTGGCAAAAACAAATGTTGGATCATAATAGATAAAGAACATTGTAATAAAATACATTGTTATGAAACTTGACTTACAGCGGCAGAGGATAGCAATGTTGAGGAGAGCACAAAGCAATCCAACACTGACTCCAACCCGCCCGTACCGTCGTATGTCTGGAGAACGCATGCACACACACACACACACACACACACACACACACACACACACACACACACACACACACACACACACACACACACACACACACACACACAAACATCTTGTTTAAAAGGCTCATGTTTAGTTTCATCAGATTCAAAAGTGATATAAAATTATATAAAATTAATATATATATATATATATATATATATATATATATATATATATATATATATATTTACATACACACACACACACACACACACACACACACACACACACACACACACACACACACACACACACACACACACACACATATATATACACACACACACACACACACACACACACACATACATATATGTACATATATATATAATGATATCAAATTATATAAAACTCTGGACATTGTTTACACCTAAACGACGAAAACCGAATGCATTATCTTTGGCCATGACCCTTCCTCCTCTTCCTACAGTATACCCTGGGTACTCTCACCCCGCAACATCCGCTCCTGGGTAAAAAACCTTGGTGTAATCATCTTTGATAGCTCTTTTAAACTTGATAAACAAATCAGGTCGGTCATCAAAGCCAGTTTTTCCCAGGTGCAATTAATCGCCATGGTAAAAGCCTACCTCCCTGCCAAGCAACTTGAAATGTTGATCCACGCTTTTATTTAGTCTAGGCTAGACTACTGCAATCTCAACTTTATTGTAAAGTTACTTTTCCCGAGGAGGTCAGCTGACCTCTCATTACTGACTCAGCCAACTACCGGAATGAAAACCAGGGGCGACCGTGCTTTTGCCGTGGCTGCCCCCAGGCTCTGGAATGATCTTCCCCTTCACATTCGATCCGCCCAGCCCATCAACGTTTTTAAGCCCTCGCTTAAGAGGACTTAACTTTTTTTTCTTTTAATCACAGCTGAGCTCTATTTTGATCACGTCCTGCTTGATTGTTGTTTGATTCTATTTATTTTGTTGTAGTAATCTTACCAGACTGCAGTATCTTCTGTAGATCTTTCTCCTGATCTGTAGTCATGGTCTCAGTATCATCACAGATTAGATTGTCTTGATCGTGGAGTTCAAGGTGTCCACAATGTCCATATACAGCCATTTATATCTATTGGTCCTCCTTTTCACAACACACTGAAGACAAGGAAAGTGTGGTCTTTTATTTCTGTGCCTCTCTTCCTCATTTTGGTTTGTTCCACCCTCATGTTAAAAAAAAGCTTATTTACAAGAACCATTATTAAAAAAATGCATCAGCATATTTTTTGCTGACATTTTCTTTTATGTGAAATCAAAAGCACCCTGTGGAAAGCATTCTCAGAAACATGACATGTCTTACAATAAATGCAGGGAATCTCTGTACGGATGTACGTCTGTAATCCACGTATCTCGAGAACCGTTCGACCGACCACGTCGCAGACAACTCGAGGGAGTGCAGTGCCCGGTGTCGAGTAGGCCGGATAGGCGGTTGTCCAGAACTGCCAAAAAAGGCTCTGGCCGTGGCCCAAATGAGCCTATTGATTGCCATGGCAACCTCAGCCTAAGCCTGATTTGGCAAATTCCCCACACCTGTTGATTCCCCACACCTGCAATTTGATTACTTAGGGCCCTATTTTCCATCCTGTGCTATCCCATGGCAGTACCAGATACCCGTCAATTACGCACAAGGCAGCTGAGGCTGTCCCCAAACAGTATCTTACGGCCCCACTACCTTATACATTATGATTATGCCGACTCTGTTATTTGCGCCTGGAGGTGTAGCCATGCCCAACGACACAACATTCAGAGGTGTCCCTCACTCCTAATTCTGAACTAATCTCTGTGATTCTAATTTTCCTGTATAATCAGCAGATGTGAGAGTGTCAATTCCTTGTGTCAATTGTTTTTATATAAGATGATATTCTATTCAAAGAAGACAAATTCTTTGACAAGATATTTCCAGCCAACAGGGAACTGAGAAAATGGAGAAAAAGCAGAAAGGAACTGAAATCTAAGTGAAACTGGATCAAGTGCTGTCATCAGCATTTTAGAAGTCCAACACTTCCTCCAGAATTGATCTTGCCTTTTTTATTCATATTAAACTGCTGACTTATTCTATATTAGGTTTTTATTATTAAATTATTGACATTCTATGTTCACATTATTCTAATTAGCAGTCTATAATAAGATGTAAAAAGCGGTGGTTTGTTTTCATTGATGGTAGATCTCACCAGCCGTGGATCACAGTTAAGTTGGTATTATGCCTGAAAACATTGCAGAACCCTGACCTAGAACATGAGTTCTTTTTCAGCTGGGGACCCTGGGACCCAAAAAGGAAAGTTGTCCACATGAGTGAAATAATTCACATTCACAATAATCTGCATAAAGGAAAGTAATCCAACATAGGCAAAATAGTCCAACATAATGGAAAGTCATCCAGTGTGGCAGGCCACCAGGTGGTGTTCAGGCCTTGTTCAACAGTCTAATGGTAGCGTGGTGGAAACCTGGTATTATGGCTCTGGAAACGGGCACTATAAAACATTCTTTGGTTGTATGTGCTCAAATGCACTGTGTGACTGTTTGTTTAGTTCAGATAGTTATAGACTAGTTGCTTTTCAATTCCTCTCCTCTGTGGTTCATGGATGTCAAATCATACATCTAAATAATTAGTAAAATCCTTATTATTGTTATTATTATGAAACTAATAGGGAACAAGGTTCTTTATTACAGCGCTGCATGATAATACAGAGGAAGAGTCGAACCTTCAAGTCTCTGCAATTACAGTATTGAGCCAGTATGTACAGTAAAATGTCTATACACTAGACATAGTCTACCATGTTATTGGTCGATAAGGCTACAGAAATGTCTAATTTAATAGAAAAACTGTAATAGGCCGGCTACACAAAGACTTGTTTACTGTGTTCCTAAGAAGGGGAAGTACAGCTGTGAGGTGCAAGAAGTTTCTGTTCTTCTTTTCCTCTTCCTTTTTTCCTTTATTTTTCTTCTCCGTGTGTGTGTGTGTGTGTGTGTGTGTGTGTGTGTGTGTGTGTGTGTGTGTGTGTGTGTGTGTGTGTGTGTGTGTGTGTGTGTGTGTGTGTGTGTGTGTGTGTGTGAGAGAGCGATACACACAATCTAATTTGATGGTAGCATAAATGCAGTGTTGGTAAAATGCCTGCATGCCTCATAGAAACATTTCCCAGCAATGAAATGACGGGATGCAAGTACAAACGCAGAGCAGCACTATATCGGCAGCATAGGAGAGAGTGGCCCTTGGTTTAAGCAGGAGAGATAGAGTTTGCCTGTGGTTGAGCGACCCTAGATTTAAGCCAGAGAGAGAGTGTGAGAACACAATACAATATATTGTGAAATGTGACTTACAGAGATAGTGGATAGCAAGAACAGCACAAAGCAATCCAACACCACCCGTACGGCCTTATGTCTGGAGAATGCACGCACGCACGCACGCACGCACGCACGCACGCACGCACGCACACACACACACACACACACACACACACACACACACACACACACACACACACACACACACACACTATTTAGCCTATTAAATAATTTTCTAAAATATTATCATGATAAAAATCATGATTTGCATTGTTAATTCCTCCTCCACTCATTTCTGTTTTGTAAAAAAAATATGGGAAGTTGTTTGTGACCACTGTGGTGCATCAGCCACAGTGGTCACAGTGCCAAGACTTTGGTCTCCTCTTCAAGGGTGCTTATTTACAAAAACTGGTCCACAACATAGCCTACTATTAAGTATTAATGCTTAGTAAAAAATAATAGCACATCAAACTAAGAATAGCTCTAATAAACTTCCTTCATTGAAAGCTGCCAGCAAGTATGGCCCTCATTTATCAATGGAACGTTCAAACCAGTTTAAATTTGAGCCCAGGAATCAGCTTACGACCACGTCCACGTGTGATTTATCAAGCAGGTGTACCCTGTCACATCACAGCGTACGATTTGTCCTTTGTTGATAAATGTGGCGGAGCCTCGCCCCACCTGTTTTTCAACATGAAGAAGCGGAATACGGCAGAGAAGAGGAACTTCTCCAACATGTGAAGTTATCCCACCAATCATCTCTGTGGATTCACACACAGCTACACAACACACATGCTTATCATATGCATGTATTATTTATTAGTTTTATAGCTATACATTTTTGGAGTGAATACATATGTTTAGATGCCTGTCAGACGGTCAGACAATGCTGCTCCACATGTCTACGATGGAACAAACGGGTGTAGACAAATCAGACCACACGTGAGATCTGAGCGTGCCGTATATGCTCGTCAAAGTCACGATAGATTGATAAATCCCGACAATTGCGGTGATCTCGGTGTTCGCCCATTATTTGGTCTGCGCAACTTTGATAAATGGAGGGCCAAAACTGAAGTTTAACTAAATCGAACACATCTGGCCCTATCAGCTGGCAGTACCTCTCTGATTGGATGAATTCAAATGATCAATTAAGTGACTCAATAAACATAATATCCAAATATAATGAATGAAATATGTTGAAAACTTGTGAAATGGGACATTCTACATGATTACTTTTACCTTTGGTACTTTTCAAATATCTCGGTGCCTGGACTGTTTCAACTAAACAGGATCTGAGGGTCCGGAGGGCACTTGCCTGGAATGCCCTATACATGGAATGGAATGAGGAGAGTGTGGAAATATGACATGGGAGAAGACTTCAAGAGGCGGCTGTTCGTAGCTACGGTGGAATCAGTGCTGCTGCATGGGGCTGAGACATGGACCTTCACAGCACAGCAGGGAAAAGGCCCCGGATGGAGTGTACACAAGAATGCTATATGGCACTAGATGTCACATGGGAGGACCACATCAGGAACGTGGACCTCTACGAAGGCCTCCCACGGGTCACAGACAAGGTCAGAGAGAGAAGGATGAGGCTGGCAGAGCACTGCGTCACGCACCCGGAACTGGTGGTGAGCAAACTGACACTGTGGGAGCCAACCCAAGGTACAGCCAGGAAGGGAAGAGGTGGACCACCTACATACACACTGGTGTGTGTCAGCAGAGATAACACTGCAGAGCTCAAGACCCTGATGCTAGACAGGTGTGAGTGGAGGGGAGCGAGTCCAGAGTTGGTGTAGGCTAGACCGCACTCTCACATTGCATTAACTATATTTTAATGCCAATACTTTTGTACTTTTACTGAAGTAAAATGTTTAATACAGGACTTTTACAGTGCTTGTAAGAGAGCATTTAAACATTGTGGTATTGTTTTTGGAATTTTCTTCTAAAGTAAAACATTCAGATTACTTCCACCACTGCTTGTAATTCCCTGTGATTTTAGGGCTGATCTTTGACCATGTGTTTTGTCTCCAGGGTTGATGGTTCCCCCAGGGAAACACCTACCAACCTCCCCGAAATGAAATCGGTGTCTTAACTATTCAGACGAAAACCTTGAGACTGGCATATCAATAATAGTCTTATCAGTACAGTCACTGCTTTTATCAGACATTGCATAAACGAATAGGAACATAGTATTGTTCATATTTTCATTTTATTATTATTAATATTTCAAAATCAACAATTTGCCAGGGAAACATCTGTCCGCGTTAACGCCAGCTCATCATGACATCACATGCTCCAGGACACCCTGACGAATCAGCTGCTCACATTTCCACCGAGGCAGGAAGTGCTGTGGGAAAAATAAAAATAAAAAATATTCATGAGCTGAGAAGACACTTAATTAAACCCAGGAAGGTAAGAAACAGTGGACAGTATTACAATGTACTCTATATCTATAGGATGCATGGATTAACCCTGCAAGGCCCAGATTCTTTTCAAGTTGTGATGATTCCTGGCTCTGTGGGGGGTATTTATATGCAAATATCCTGGCCAATGGCATTGTATGACTAAACAATAGGACCCAATGAGGATTTAGAGGTGAAAAAAATAAAAAATAACAGAAAAGAAAAATGATTTAAACTCATTTCTTTATAAAACATACATGTGATCGTGCGATCACACTGGGCCTTGCAGGGTTAAAGTTCTCAGTTGCTTTGGATTCCATAGTAGTCAGCATGTCTTCATAAAATCATGTCACGCACCAACAACAGGCCATCTACAAGTTTACAACACGTTGCAGTAAGCTTGTAGATAGCCCGTTTTTGGTAATTAGTTAGTTTAAGATTAGCAATAGAATACATGTTCTATCTTCCAGAAAAGGATATTTCATAAAAGCAAAGCCTCAATCTACAGTTTCTTCAACTGGTTGGCTGTATGACTACTGAAACATCATAATTCTAGCGGGGGGTACTTTCACGCTGTTTCACAAATCACAGATTAGGACTGGGCCCAACAACATTTTCCAGTTGTGATATTTTACTTTTTTTGCTTTAATCCATGAGGATATCAAAACATAACTCATCAGAATGATCAGATTCAAGTTTACCTGGCTGTTTTTCTTCAGCAGAATAATGGTTCCATCGTCTATTTCAAACTCGCCGTGATCTTTTAAACACCTCACCTGTGAACAATATGAACAAGCTTTCATTAAAAAGGTGCTGCAAATTGTGTGTGAAAACTAAGTACTCTGTATTGTGTATGGATCAGGGGTCTTCAATGTTTTCAGGTCAAGGACCCACGTCACCTCTATATTGTATGAAATTGTGTTTCAGATTAAACTTATTTTGTTTACTTGGTCTGCCCTTTTTCCCCTCTACACCTATACTTCTTTGCGCTGCGAGGCGTTGTGAGCTTGTAGATCGGCTATTTTTGGCTAAAATTCTCCTCAGAAAAGGGATGCTCGGGTTCAAGTGGTTAAGGTAAAAAAATAAATCATATCACACAAAGATTTGGCGGACCCCCTGTAGTAACTCTGAGGACCCCCTAGGGGTCCCGGACCCCCTATAGATGGTTTGTTGAGTAACAGGGGTGTAACAGAGCGGACCTCTGTTACAAATGTTGCACATATATTGTAAACCCAAGTTGATTTAATTGCACAAAGTATTGGCACTTTAGTAATTTGCACTGCGTATTTTGCACAGTCATTATTTTATTGTTGAATACATTTACTTGTTCCCTGTTTGACTGAGATGGCCACTCAGCCAACGAGTTCCACCTGGGGAGTCAAAGTGTTGACAATCATGATGGGCAAGTGTAATGTGTGTTATAGGTGCAATGGAGACTAGGTGCAATATGGTTGAGGTGCAATATAAGTTTTATTGTTAAGGTCTGATTGAATGACTAACAATTGCATGTGTGTTTCAGCATGATTGGGCTGGACCATAGTAGGATAGTTGGGGGGGTTGATGATGTGCTGGTGTGATTGAAATGATGTTGTAGTGTGAAGAAGGAATTATTGAATAACCTGTAGTTAATGAGACTTGTAATACTTGTGTTTTAAGGCTATTTATATTCATGTATTTATTGTATGTTTAGTTAGGTATTTATTATATGTTTTAGAAACACCCCTGTGACTGGTGCAGTAAAATGGTATAGTCCAGATTCATTAGCTCCAGATGGCTATAAAAGGCTGCTGCCATTCCACTAGAGGAGAGATGAGGGTGAGAAGCCAAATGCTACCAGATCTGGGTGTTTTCTCCTAAATGTCTGTCATGTTTTGTGAATAAATACACCTACGGGTTAAGCCCTACTCCAGGCCTCTGTACTGATTCCAGCGGCAAGACGGTCCTCTTCACAAGGGGTCTCCCCGTCTCTTTAATAGTAGATATTAAATGTCTACTTATTAAAGAGACGGGGAAAATTGGAACTGGAACACTATAAGATTGAAGTTGATACATTTTATCAGCTTCAATCTTATAGTGTTCCAGTTCCAATTTTATCGTATTTATTTGTCATCACTTGTTTATCCTGTATCCTTTCCGAGTTCTTTCTCCTGATTAGATCAAATTGGTATCCTGACTTTAAGATGTATTTTCTGGAGGAGACCCCTGTTACTGAACAAACACTTTTTAGCAGTAATTACTATCACAATAAAAAACCTAATCTATACTATAATATAGAGCTAGTGTAACGCCATCAATCGCTGTTTTTAGATTAATTTACATATTTTAGAACAGTGGTTCTGAACATGGGGTCCGGGAACCCCCAGGTGTCCTTGAGGGGGTTCCAGGGGGTCCCAGGTAAAAAAAAAGCCAAATGGACCCATAATGTTCTGTAACCCCCAAGAATGTACAAATTCAACTTATGGGTCTATTTGGTTCAATTTGTAACAGTCTTGGAGTTAAATTACTTTCTTTTCTTTTTTTTGCAGATTGGGGTCTCATAGATTTAAAGAATCTGGGGGTCCGTGGCCAAATGCATATCAAACTGGGGGTCCTTGAAATTAAAAGAGGGTGAGAAGTGCTTTTGAAGGTGAGTTTTATAAACGCACTTGTTAACCTGCTGTTACTCGATGTGGCCACTAGATGGCCACATAGGACCTTTACAATGGTAGATTAATTCCCAATGCCATACAGTACATTTTAAGCATGTTTGATATTATCCGCTGCTATTTGATGTTATAGTGTGTTATTGCAAGATTAATAATGCAAGTTATTGTAGAATCACTTCTCTATAGCAGCGAGGATATTGCAAGTGGGCCCCCATAAAATTAGCTAAACACTAAGATTTAAATATGATGTAATATAACATTAATATATTTCAAAAAAACAATGTAAAAAAAGGTCATGGTGTTTTTAAACCCTTGAAAATTAATTTTCATTGTGATACCAATAAATAGGATATACATTTTGTCCACCACTGCTAATAGAGTTTATTATCTGAATGTCTATGAATGTTCTTTACAATGGAGACACACTGAAATGGATTGAACCACAAACAATCACATGCATGTATTTAATGTACTTTTATTATGGAGACCATATAGTACAAGTTAGTGGTTGAATCAGACAATCCACTCATTAGGGACAACCTCTCTTTTGTACGCAGACAGAAGGAAAAAGGTTATAACAGTCTGTGTCACCCCAAAAACTCTTAGTAAAGACACAGTTTGAACCACCCTGTGGCGCGTTGTGACCCCACCAGGTGTAGGTCACTTGTGAGCCATCAGACCACAGACCATCCAGGCGCTCCCCCAACTGAGTGTCACTCATTCCAATCCAGGTGTATCTCTCTTGTGGGTCATGGCTCTTGATGAGTGTTTGGACGAAGTTGTGCTCCTCAGACATGTAGATGGACACCAGGTTGGCACCGTCAGACAAGCAGTTCCGCTCTGCTTGACCCCAGGTCATAGGTAAAGAGACGTACTTGTAGCAGCGATTGTAGAAGCTGAACCAGAACATTGGACAGTTGGCACGCTCTAGCTTCACCTCAGTCGAGGGAGCAGCGTGTACGGTGCCTATACACACAAGAAAATGAAGGTGAAAAACACTGCGTTGGCATAGACAAACCATTTTTGGTACAAATGCTACATTTGTACACTCACAGAGTTACATTTACAGATGTTACAGTGTAGATATAGGTTTTCCAGAGATAAAAAGCTTGTGTGAAATGGTGGTCTATGGGCTAATGTATACCAAACTGGGGGTCCTTGAAAGACAAAAAAAAAGGTTTGACAACCACTGCCATGAAACCGTAAAGAACCATTTAAGAACCATTATTTTAATTTACCGAGTGCCATGAGGCCCAGCAAGCACAGGAGTTGAGGAACCAGCAGCATGTCAGCCTGAGGTGGTCTCTGTGTCAGTGGATCTTGGGTTGGGGTCTTCTTGAAGGGTCTGTGTGTCAGTGGATCTTGGTGTGTCTTTTTATCTGCTCCACAGGAGGAACGTGGACCTCTATGGAGGCCTCCCACACGGGTCACAGAAAAGGTCAGAGAGAGAAGGATGAGGCTGGCAGGGCACTGCGTCATGCACCCGGAACTGGTGGTGAGCAAACTGACACTGTGGGAGCCAACCCAAGGTACAGCCAGGAAGGAAAAGAAGAGCTCCACATATGTGGACACAGTGCGGTGTGTTGCTGCACTCAGCAGAGCTAGCAACACTGCAGAGCTTCAGACCCTGATGCTGGACAGTAGGGAGTGTGGTACTTTTACTCAAGTAAAATGTTTAATACAGATTTTTACATTGTGGTATTGCTACATTAACTTAAAGGAGTTCACTCAAAAAATGACTTATTTTCTATCAATTGCACACCATATGAAGACTTGAATCCATGGATTCTTTTTTGTTTTTGTCGCATTCCTAAGCTAATAATTTGATTCCCGTCTCCTACCGGCTAAAGTATCCGGTAGGAGACACAAAGTAGATTATTTGTCTCCTACCGGAAATACACACTTCATCAAATTATTGTCTTAGGAATGCCACAAAAACAAAAATAAATCCATGAAATCAAGGCTTCATAGGGTGTGTAATTGATAGAAAATAAGTGATTTGTTGGGTGAACTCCTCCTTTAACCCATTCAATCCGGGAAAGCATCTGTGTAACCTCTTTATCCATGTTTTATACTTTGTCTTTAAAAAAAATAGCAGATCTACAAGCTCATAGCACGGCACCGAGTTCCGCGCTACTAGCTTGTAGATCTGCTTTTTTTGAAAGTTCTTGAACATTTGTGCAAATATTTGAAAATATATATTCTTAAGAGAACATTTTTGACTCAAATCTTTGCTTATGGGGGATCCCTGGAACAACATATTTTGAGATGGGGGTCCGTGGCCAAATACATACAGTATCATTTTGGGGGACCTTGACTTGAACAAAGTTTGAGAACCACTGATATAGCAACATACGTTTTTTTTCCAAAAACTGTATTTAGAAGACATTTGTAAAATCCCCAGAAGCAAGGATTTGAGTTACAAGTGTTGAGTTACATGAAGCCTTGAATTCATGCACCCCATGAATTCAAGGCTTCATGGGGTGTGTAATTGAGAGAAAATACATCAATTACTCCTTTAACTACTCTGACAAAAACCTGGAGACTGGCATATCAATAAGTGGGTCTCATCAGTACAGCCACTGCATTCATCACACATAAGAAATAAGAACATTATATTCATATTTTTATTTTATTATTAATATTTCAAAATCAACAATTTTCCATGGACACATTTGTCCGTGTAACACCTGCTCATCATGACATCACATGCTCCAGGACACCCTGACGAATCAGCTGCTCACATTTCCACCGAGGCAGGAAGTGCTGTGGGAAAAGAAAATCACAGATTAGGACTTGGCCTAACAACATTTTTCAGTTGTGAACTTGTGATATTATATTTTTCTTTAATTGATGAGGATATCAAAGCATAACTCATTAGAATGATCAGATTAAAGTTCACCTGGCTGTTTTTCTTCAGCAGAATAATGGTTCCATCGTCTATTTCAAACTCGCCGTGATCTTTTAAACACCTCACCTGTGGACAATATGAACAAGCTTTCATTAAAAGGTGCTGTAAATTGTGTGTGAAAACTAGGTACCGGTACTCTGTATTGTGACAGTATTCATTGCTATAGATCAGCGGTCTTCAACGTTTTCAGGTCAAGGACCCCCTAGCTGAGAGAGATGAAGCAGGGGCCCCCCTCTATATTGTATAAATTTGTGTTTCAGATTAAACGTCTTTTGTTTACTTGGTCTGCCCTTTTTTCCCCTCTACACCGGTACTTCTCTGCCAAAAATAGCCGATCTACAAGCTCACAACGCCTTGCAGCGCTTCTAGGGTTCAAGTGGTTAAGGTAATACAAAAAAATCATATCACACAAAGATTTGGCGGACCCCCTGTGGTAACTCTGAGAACCCCCTAGGGGTCCCGGACCCCCTGTTAAAGACACTTGCTATAGATGGTTTGTTGAGTAACAGGGGGTCTCCCTGTCTCTTTAATAAGTAGCCATTTATCAGCTTCAATCTTATAGTGTTCCAGTTCCAATTTTATCTTATTTATTTGTGTCATCACTTGTTTATCCCGTATCCTTTCCGAGTTCTCTCTCCTGATTAGATCAAATTGGTGTCCTGACTTTAACATGTATTTTCTGGAGGAGACCCTGTTACTGAACAAACACTTTATATAGCAGTAATTACTATCACAATAAAGAACCTTAAAAAAAAAAAAAGGGAAAATGAACCTATTCTAAAAACCTATTCTATACTATAATATAGAGCTAAAATGAACCTATTCTAAAAACCTATTCTATACTATAATATAGAGCTAAAATGAACCTATTCTAAAAACCTATTCTATACTATAATATAGAGCTAGTGTAGTGGAACTCCCACCAATCATAGTTTTTAGATTTATTTACATACTTTAGAACAGTGGTTCTGAACATGGGGTCCGGGAATCCCCAGGTGTCCTTGAGGGGGTTCCAGGGGGTCCCCAGGAAAAATGATTTATAGCTCGGAGCCAAATGGACCCGTACTGTTCCGTAACTCCAAGAATGTACAAATTCAACTTATGGGTCTCTATTTGGTTCAATTTGTAACAGGCTTGGATGTTAAAGTGTTAACCTGCTGTTACTCGATGTGGCCACTAGATGGCCACATAGGACCTTTATAATGGTAGATTCATTCGCGTCACCATACATTTTATGCAGGTTTGATATCTGCTGCTATTTGATACGTTTGTTTATTTACACAAGACCACACTGTTAAAAATGCAATTTTGATAGCATGTCATTTAGATGCTAGGTTCATTGTTTAGCTGGTTTCCTATTTTCTTGAGGCACTACACAGTTCTCTCTTCATATTATGTATGTGATTATTTACCTTGCTCATTGTAAGTTGCTCAGGATAGTGTTGTCAGTCAAAATGATTGTCTATTTCAGTTTCTAGTTCCGCATCTGTGTCATTTTAGATTTGAGCTATAACCATATTCAAAAATAGCAGATATACAAACTCATAGTGCGGCACCGAGTGCAATGCTATGAGCTTGTAGATCTGCTATTTTTGAAAAATTGTGGACATTTGTGCAAATCTTTGAATATCTATTATTTATTTATTTTTACATTTGTAACTGTCAAATGTCTCAACAAATGTCTTCATTTTTCTGAAAAACTATTGTTGCTATATCAGTGCTTCTCAAACCTTTTCCATATCAAGGAACCCCAAAATAATGTATTTGGCTGCGGACCCCCCATCTCAAAATATGTTGTTCCAGGGACCTCCCAGAAGCAAAGATTTGAGTTAAAAATGTACATTTAAAAAAAGACATACATATTCAAAGATATGCACAAATTATCACTATTTTTGAAAAATAGCAGATCTACAAGCTAACTCAGTGCCGCGCTATGAGCTTATATATATATATGCTATTTTTCTAATAGCCAAAGTATAAAATAATGCGTTCCCGGTTTGAATGGGATCTTGTCTAGCCTTGAGGACTTCTTGTACCACTTGCTTACCTCGATGTAGAGACTCTTTGGAGGTTTCATGTCCTGGGTGATGTCCAGTCCTTCCTCTCCCCCTACGGACCTCATGAACCCCGCCAGAGACTTCTTATACTGGTTGAACCACTCCAACTACGAGAACACAACATTGCATTTCTCAAAATTAAGTGTTTCAAGTCTCCATGGGGTGAGTAATCCATAGGAAAAAACGTCATTTTGGGGGTGAACTATCCCTTTAAGAAACGTCATAGATTTCATAGATAGCTTCATAGACGTGTTTGACAGACATTATCATCAGTGTAAATTAATGTTTTTTTGTTAGTTTATCATGTGTAATTTCAGACATTTAACCACTTAAAACGGCAAAACTTGACCGTTCGCTCTTTACTTGGTCTGTTCTTTTTTCCTTCCACACCAAACATCTTTGCCAAAAATAGCCGATCTAAGAGGCGCTGAGAGCTTGTAGATCGTCTATTTTCGGCTAATGTTCCCTTCAGAATAGGGATGCTAGGAGTTGGTTAAATATTTTTTTAAAAAGAGTTACTACAGGGGCGGAGGGGCGGACCCCCCCCCCCCCCCCCCGTAGTAACTCTGAGGACCTCCTAGTGGTCCCGGACCCCCGTTGTTTTAGTAAGGGCCCCTCAGTAGGAGGTTAGGAAAGGAGACGTGGGCTCACCTCCTCAGCACACATGTGGAAGCGGATGTTAGGAGGCAGGACGCTGCCGTACTCCCACCTCAACGCTCGGATACGCAGCAGCCGGTCATACCTGGAACGCAGAAGTATACACAGTGGTGGGAGAAGTACTCACATGTTGTACTTAAGTAAAAGTACCAATACCACAACGTAGACATACTCTGTTACAAATAAAAGGTCATAATCGAACCCGACCTCTCCCAGAGCTCGACACAGTGGAACCTCATCTCTGAGCTAATAGCGGATGGTGAGGTTCCAAACGGAACTAGGGTGGAGCCTGAAGAGGTGAGTGCTAGGGGGTGAGGTGGAGTCTGAAGAGGTGAGTGCTAGGGGGTGAGGTGGAGTCTGAAGAGGTGAATTTTCAGACAGGCTTTAAATCCTAGTTAGACAGACAGACAGACAGACAGGTCCATACGTACAGGTAAGCAGTGAGACAGCGTTGGTTCCTCAGTAGACAGCAGTGACGGAACTTAATGGTTGGAATGAGTTCAGCTCTGCCTTCTGATTTAGCCTCGTTGCTGTGAAGGCAGAGACACAAACAATATCACTTTTTTTCACAGTATGTGAGAGAGCGATGGGTGTGTGTGTGTGTGTGTGTGTGTGTGTGTGTGTGTGTGTGTGTGTGTGCTCACACATCGGTTTGATTTTGTTCATATAAGGCCTTCATCTCCTCCAGAACTTGACGGATTCCATCTTCCTGTTAAGAGCAGAGGTCTGACATTAGTTCTGACATTACTGCTCAAACTCCTGACACCAAGATGGACATAGGACGCACGCAAGTGCGCGCGCGCACACACACACACACACACACACACACACACACACACACACACACACACACACACACACACACACACACACACACACACACACACACACACACACACACACACACACACACACACACACACACACACACACACACACACACACAGGCTTCTGAGGGACAGAAACTTTAATTTTGTTTTAATTATTATAAACAGACGTTTTTCTGTTGCTTGTTAGAGGAGCACAATGGAAATAAGTCCTGGGAATGTTTTGTTTTTATCCTCGAACTGCGGTTAATGATCTGATTATAGAGATCATGAGCATTGCACCCCTGGTTAAATCCAATGTTCCTAGGACTGGTCCCATGTCACAGGCAGAGATGCAACTGGCTTGTCTCACATAAGTTACTATGATCTTCCAAACAGAAGTTGGGAATATTGCTTAAAATTCTACTGTGCAGCAGATCTCACTGCAAACAAGTTAGTATTTTGTTTCATAATGACCTTTGCTCCCATGCATAAATCAATGTATTGATTTGGATTGAGTGTGTAAATTTAGTTTAGTTGAGTTTAGAAGCAAATAACCACTTTGTCTGGTTGTTTGCAGCCCAATCACAACGCGGGGAGGCAGGACATGGAAAGTGGAGAAGAGCGTTTCTGAATGAAGAGTGAATTCTGAACAAAATTCTGAATTTACGGTCCGTACATCTATATAAACGTTCAGATTTTAAATATAAAGTGCTTACCCCATGGCCACGGATGTTACAATTATGCACGGGACTCTCAAAAGTACCCGTATATTCTGTATTGTTCAATAAAAAGCATTTTAATCCGATCCGTGGCCATTTTCTCATAATGTATCAATCACCGATCAGATTAAAATGCTTTTTATTGAACAATACGGATGATACGGGTACTTCTAAGAGCCCGTATATATATGTAACATCCGTGGCCAAGGGATAAGCACTTTATATTTGAAATATGAATGTTTATGTAGATGTACGGGCCATAAATGGAGAAATTGCAAACACCAGGTTGAAGTTCATCCATGACGGTCGTGACAGTCGACCGTCGTGTATCCATGGCTATTACTCCCTCTAACATTTCCCATGTTTTTAGTTTATTGAAATAATGTCATGCACAATTGTCCAGTTCATAGCCTACTGCAGGCCTTGTTGACTAGATTTAGAAGAGATTTTGAAGCTCTTGCTCCTGAAATGATCGATTATTTGTATGGGGAAAAGCCATCATTTAACATGCAAGTCAATGGGTGAGAAACGCTTGCCAGGCCTGGGTGTGACTAACTTCGCACCACCACAGGTCTCAATATAGTCCTCCTCTTCATCAGATGAAGAGTCAGGGGCAAGCATGAGAGCTGCTTACCCCTGATGCCCAGGCCTCTCCTCCCTGAGCAAGGCACTGATCGAACTTGCCTCTTCCTCATGTCTCTCACCCCCCCTTAATAACACTGTGATCCCTTAATTCTTTTGAGTCGTTTTTGTGAATGAATGAATGCCAACATACGACTTATGATACTGCTGTCAAACTTGATATTTATGTCTCTTAGCTAAGGGGTTCTTGGACCAAGACAAGGAAGACATCGAAGCCACAGAGAGGGAGTTGCCTGGCAGACAGGATATGGTCGATAGAAAAGGTATTCATTTAAAATACATACAGATTGCATACCTGCCAACCAGTAATGAACTTGGTCCTTGGCCTGAAAAACGTTGAAGACCCCTGGGTTAATCAACACATCTTTCTACTTCCTCAGTGGCTGATGACTCACCTTATGAAAACCACCACAGCTCTACCGTCACCACGCCAACTGACAGGTATCATACAGTACTTGGCTTGCTTTAAAGGGGGGGTGTTAGTAGTACCTTTCTATACTATGCCCTATACCAGTAGTGCCCGTAGGGGGCGCAATTGAGCACGTTCCTGAAATTCCTATGGGGGGGGGGGTCCCCATAATTAATAACCCATAATTAATAAATCACAATAAAGTATATATATATATATATATATATATATATATATATACAATTTAATTAAAATCGATGATGTAAGTAACAGTGAGCATTATGTCATTCTAATTCCCTCTAACTGTGTGCCTGCGTGCTTGTGACAAATGGTATGTACTTTATGGTCCACTGGTGGGGGTCGTTAGACTAATAATAGATTGGTTCTCTTGTTCATGGTCTTACAAGACAGGGGAAGCATCTGTGTGTCATTTTTTGATTTCTTTGGCTATTCAAAAATAGAAGATATAGATATATATATATATATATATATATATATATATATATATATATATATATATATATATATAATAATTATTCTGGACTTTTTACTTGTAACAGAGTATTTCTACATTGCAATATTGGTACTTTAAGTTAAATAAGAAATGCGAGTACGGTACTTTTTCCACCACTGAGCACTAACAAACATGATCACTTACATTGAACGCAGGCAGCTGTCCGTCAGCCATACGATGGAGTTCCTTGATCAATTCGATTGATTTCTCACAAAACATCCTGACTGAAGTGAAGGTTTCAATTAAGTAAACGTTATGTTAAGTTATAAGCCTGATCCTCTTCTGTTAAAACCCGTTTTATCTTTATATAAAAACTTCTGGGGAAACTGTAGGTTTTTCGCGGCAAAAAACTCGCGACGTATCAGAAGCTCTGTTATGATCACTTGACCGTACGAGTTACACCGGAATTTGTGACCCATCGAAATGGGAGGATGCTGATACTGCAATGTAGAAATACTTGGTTACAAGTAAAAGTCCGGAATTAAAAATGTACTTAAAAAGTACAAAAGTATTGGTATCAAAATGTACCAAAAGGTAAACGTACTCATCAAGCAGAATGTCCCATTGCACAGGTTTATATTTTGAAAATAGCAGATCTACAAGCTCAAAACGTGTCGCATTGCGAGGCGTTGTGGGCTTATAGATCTGCTACGTTGAGGCCTGAAAAGCTTGTTGAGAACCACTGATATAATAGACAGAGTATGCCAAAAAAAATGCATTCCTGGCCTCTGGAGACATATTTCGATAGGTTGTGGATGTCGATGTATCAGCAGGAAACTACGGATACTGACGAGTGTCAAACCGCTGTTACACACTGTGGACTTGTGTCCAGTGTTGCCAGGTTCTGCTTATCATAAGCGACTTTGGGCTTGTTTTTCTGTGAAGTTGCTTGTATATTGTTGTTGTGGGTGTGGGTTACGTTTTTTTGGGCTTGTTTCTAAAGTGTAGTTGTTTATGTTGTTTCCTAAATGTTGTTTAAACCAGGGGTTCTCAAACATTTTCAAGTCAAGGACCCCCGGCCCCAAATGAATATGTATTTGTTTGCGGACCCCCCTGAACATATGTTGTGCCAGGGCCATACAAGATTTGTGTTAAAATGTTTCAAAAATATTCCAATTTCTTTTTCTTTTTCTTCCAAGATATTTTTGAAAATAGCCAATGAAATATGTTTAAAGGGCGAAGGAAGGGCTCGCTTGTTTTCATAGACCTGGTTGCTTTATTCTATCACAAAACCTGGCAACACTGCTTGAGTCAAACGCAGTGGTTAGTTGTGCTACTCAACTAATAACTATACAAGTTTTATGACAACAATGTTGGGCCGATCAGCTAATGTCTCACATCTAAGGTAATTCATTCGTTTTGAGTTATTATGGAATAAAAAGCGTAGTACAGTTTTCTGTCTCTTTGTAGACATTTGTTTATTTTAGCACCAGAAAGTTGTCAGACAGGTTCTACTGACGCTAGCCATGGTTCACACAACCTGGTGTTCACACTTTCTCCAGATTTGATCCGTACATCTACATTCAGTTCAGATTTCAACTATAAAGTGCTTACCTCATGGCCATGGATGTTAAAATTATGTTCGGGCCCTCAGAAGTACCCGTATCTTTCGTATATTTCAATTAAAAGCATTTTAATCCGATCGGTGGCCATTTTCTCATTGAGTTATAACGTATCAGAATGCAGTACACCTCCCAACCGATAGGACCGCGCAGTTGAAAGCACATCAGGAAATACGGAGAAAACGGCCACCGATCGGATTTAAATGCTTTCTATTGAACAATACAGAAGATACGGTTACTTTTGAAGGGCCGTAGAACTTTATATCTGAAATCTGAACGGTTATGTAGATGTACGGACCAAAAAGGGAGAAAGTGCAAATACTAGGTAAGTTCATCCATGACAGTCATAGATCAGGACGCAAGCAACATAGACAATACGTAATGTATTTATCACCATCACCAACACTGTACCTTTTGTTAAAATACAATAAAAACTAGTTGCAAATCTACTCTGTTGTGTCACTGGAGTTTCCGCTTCATAATAAATTGGTTCTTAGTTTAAACCTTTGTAATATAAAGTGAGACAAAGACTTCCGTTGGTGAACTTCAGAATAAAAGTAGTGCTTATTAGGAATGTTTTGTAAATACAATCACAACACAAAACAGAATAATGTATGTACAATAAAAATGGAATACAAATTATGTGTACAGCTGTGTAGATCTAACTTACAAAGCCATTAGAATTGTGCATTTGTACACACACACACACACACACACACACACACACTCTGGTGGCGCGAGGTTAGGCAGCTTGTAGTCAGATCCACGTTTATATATATATCTATGGTCAGATCAGTTCTGTTTTTTGTTTTTTTTTGTCAAGCTTTGCGGCTCATCTCTCATTGGCTTAGGCGGGGCAGCCAATAAGGTTCCCTGTTGACGTGATCAGCTGGTCTCTGCAGATCAGATGCAGTCACACACACACACAACACACACAAATACACACACACAGTGTGGTATAACAATGTAACTACATAACAACACAACAACCAACTAACACAGCGATACGGATCACCGCCGAGCCGGGCAACAAACAACGGCATCGAACCGAACCGAAGCCCCTGGAATCAATAACATTGATCACCATTTTTTGCTGTGTGTTTTTTTTTTTTGGCTTGTTTTTTGTCCCCCTTCTTTCATTGGTACCTCTGCTCCATCTGACTCCAGTGATGCGACAGCGGATCAGCGCGGACCCCGATGACCTGAGCTACTGTCACCACCACAGGCAGGGTGCGGGACTCGAACCACCGAGTCCGGGTACTGCTGCTGCTGCTGCTGGGTCCGATCAGTTATTGTTAACCCCGAAGACCCCCCCAGGGACAGGGACCACGGGAGCCCTCCTCCAGGACGAGATCAAGATGGGCAGACCCTTCAGAAGGTAAACATAGATCTATGTATAATGTATGTCTGTGGTTGTCAACCTATTTTTCATGCCAAGGACCCCTAGATTGATATATTGGCCGCGGACCCCCATTTGATAATGTTGTGTGCCAGGGACTCCCCAAAAGCAAAGATTTGAGTTAAAAATGTTCTCTTTAACCCATTGTGACCTGAAGCCGATTCTACATGTCTCCTAAATCTCAACAGTATTCTGAAAAACGTATGTTTCTATATGGTGCTAAATTTTTTTCATGTCAAGGACCCCCAAAATTATATGTATTTGGCCGCGGACCCACATCAAAACATTTTGTTCCAGGGACCCCCCAGAAGCAAAGATTTGAGTTAAAAATGTTCTCTTTAAAAATATATATATTCAAAGATATGCACACATTTTCAAGATTTTTCAAAAACAGCAGATCTACAAGCTCATAGCTTGTAGATCTGCTGTTTTTGAATAGCCAAAGCTAAGTGGTTAAAATGATTGTGACGCGATGTTAACTCATTTCGCTGGGGACCCCCTGGTACCACCCCTCAAGGACCACTGGTGGTCCCCGGACCACTGGTTGAGAACCTCTGATCTATGTGTATCTATGCATGGGGGGTGATCGATCACTCCCATGCGGGGAGTGATCCTATATGGGTTGCCATATACCTGAAATTCACATAAGGGAAGTATGTACTTATTGTTAAGGGTCACCCAGATAAAGATACAATTTCACTGTGGGCCAGTGGTGTAAAGTAACTAAGTACATTTACTCAAGTACTGTACTTAATTAACATTTTAAGGTATTTTTTTTACTTTACTGGAGTATTTCCAATTTTTCAGTACTTTGACTTCTGCTCCCCTACATCTCAAAGGCAAATATTGTACTTTTACTCCACTACAATTATTTGAAAACCTTTAGAAGTAGATTTTGATTATTATTACAAAGCATAGTATAGCACTTTTACCACCACTTATGTAGGCCTACTGTATACATGTACAGTTGTTTATCTAACTATATAAATGGCGACCGACTTCCGCACCCTCGGTGTCCACACCCCACAGCTCTGTTATCGAATAAACAACGCACCGCCAGACCACATGTCGCCAACTGACTCGCCACGGCGGCCGCGCTGAATTTACGCCTCGCGTAGGGGACATCTCACTGTTCACTACACCTTTTCCACCGCGCAACATAATTAATTCTACTCACCAAATGTCGGACAAAACGGAAGGGGAGGCAGCTTCGTACCGTTTACCGTGCGCACGACCTCATCACCACAACAGCAGGCAGCCGCTGCGGGGGTTTTTCCCTTTTTTTCCAAACTTTTTTTTTGGTCACCATTTTCTCCAGGCACCATTTCTGGTGTAACGTCGGGTGTTTCTTTTCACCAGCCAATCACCTTTCACGTTGCCACGTCCGTTGCCACGTCGCGCTGACGTACGCTAAACAAGCGCTGCCGTGCGCACAATGCAAACGAGCCCAAAGGCGCGCAAAAATAAGCCGACCATTGCTTAGACACAAAGTCAGACCTGGCAACGCAGCCTACGCCAATCATGTGTGAGAGATCTACAAGCTATGTGGCAGAGACGCCACCGTATCTTAGCAACAACTACAGCGCTCCCTCTCATTGGTCGTGTCACGCTAAGAGCAGTCTCCAGACAATGGCATCGCAGACAGCTTGCTGTTACTGCTGTAGCCATCACAGGCAGTTGCAGCACGACGGACAGGGCGCTGTGATAGCTGCCATGTCGCTAACGCTAACCTGGTTGTCATGCCTGCAGCGGCTGTGCAATCACTTTGTCAACAATGCACGTTCGTGTGGTGAATGTCTATATTGCTGCTCAGTTCGTCCATTGTAGATGGTGTATGTTTGTGTGTGTCTTCTGGAGAACTATGTAGCTCCACAGCAACTACAGTAACTAACGTAATGGCAGGACCGCCCCGTGCAACGCATGTTAGGCTGCATTATGGTCATGTAGTAATTTCAGATAATTTCGCTCCGATTACAGCAGTGTTTATCAACCCTTTCACGCCGCCCCCCCCCCCCCCCCCAAATACACGTACTTGATCTGGGACCCCCCCCCATTCTGTTTGACTCCGTTCCACAAGTAAATATTGTGAAAATAGCCGATCTACAAGCTCGAAACGCCTCACGTTGAGAGGCTTTGTAAGCTTGGAGATCGGCTATTTTCTACATGATTGCCTCTTTCTTACATTCTTTGCCAATGTGCCCCATGTTTTCATAGCATAGTTTATTGACTACTTCTGTTGCAGACATGGCCATTTCCTTTACTTTCGGTTTTTTATTGTCTCCGCCAGGCCGAAAGGCATGGCGCAAGACTATGTTTCACCCCCTCTCCGTCCGTCTGTGATAGCTAATCTCTCACATCGTTGACTTGATCGCAGCAAAATAACAGCCCGATGTGGAGAGTCAGTGAAAGCTGGATAAACGAAGTAAAATGTGTCAAAAGCAGTCTGTACGGCTGTCGATAAATGAACACATGACGTCGGTGGGAGAGGAGATATTGTGTCTTTTGGACAAACAGCAGCGTGGTGCTGATGTTTGTTGTGTGAAGCAGCTTAATGTCACAGTGTTTGTGTTGGAGCGCCTCAGTGCGGCTGCAGAGTTCATGTGCAACCTCTTCCAGAGAGACACAGAGACACTAGAAACTCTGCTGGGGAAAAAAAACACTGCTGGGCATTGACTTTCCTATGGACATTGATCTACACACTGCAGGTATATCTGCTACACACACAACATCAAACTACACACTGCAGGTATGATGCAGCGTTTGCATTACAGCCAGCATGCCAGCGTAGTTCCCATATGGTTTCAAGGTGGGCTAAACCATATGGACCCCATGTCAGCAATGTCAGCGGCATCCACTTCAGTCCCAACTGCGATGCCCATGCAGGCTATAAGTAGCTTCTACCTGGCCCTTAGGTGGGCCCCAACTAGCCATGTTTATGTGGGACCAAGGCGGGTCCTAACTGGGTTTGCCCATGCAGGCTTTAATTGGGTTCTACCTGGGCCCTAGGTGTACCCTAACCAACCACAGTGCAGTGCCCATCGCTCCAATTGTTGTGACGTCAGGGCTCTCAATACTGCACATTGGTGGAGGAGGAGGGGCCGCAGGGCGACCGCACACATCGCTGAACCAATGCTAGCCCACGGATGTTTCCTCTGTGGATTTACAATCTGCCCCTCTATGCCACACATCATCCGCACTACAGGGTCTTCACTGACCGAGCCACGGCCCCACTGACCCTCATGACGCTACGCCACTTAAACGTGCGGCAGCATGCGCTGGGTTGCCAGGTTTGCACAGCCTGCGCCAGAAACAAGCAACCACCTTCATGAAAAAAAAAAAAACACCGAAATGGTCCGCAATGTTCCAGGGGTGTCCCCGCGCGTCCCAACACTCCACAGGGGGTCAGTGGACCATCAGGGGGTCCGCAGACCCCCTGTGGACCCCCTGAAACATAACAAATATTATTTCTTCAAATTTTTTGCTTTTTCAAAAAAACTTTTCCACAGTTTCACTCCGGCGATTTGGGTCCCCCAATATACACACGGCCACGCTGGGCCCCGTGCGCGGCTGGGGTTGAGGGGGGCGTAGCCCCCCGAAACTCTAGTATATAATAAACCACTTGAACCCGAGCATATGGTGTAGAGTGTAGACAAAAAAAGTGGTCCAAGTTCAATTCCAGTTTAGTTAACTCCAGTTAAGTGGTTAAAATCAACCTATATTATAGTATATGTGTATGAGCTGTTAGTAAGAAGTGTCATTGATTAAAATCAATAAATCAATTCTCACACTGTGTCCCTTATCAGCTCAATGAGGGACACAGTGTCCACATAAGGGACGATTCCTTTACTTCAAGGCACGGCTGGCAGCCCAACAGTCGGTCCAGACTGGTGGTTGGAAAGAGTACTCAATTGTTTTACTTAAGTAAAAGTGTCAATACTGCCATGTAGAAGTGCTCTGTTACAAGTAAAAGTCCGGAATTCAAAATTTACTTGAGTAAAAGTTCAAAAGTATTGGTATCAAAATGTACTTAAAGTACCAAAGTACTCAAATGCTTGAAAATATCCTAGGTATAATATAGGGCTAAACTTTAGCCAATTTAGCCGCTAAACGCTAAAGTGGTTAATGTATGTTTTATAATGTAATAATTTATATCTGCAAAGTAACTAGTAACTAAAGTTTTCAAATAATTGTAGTGGAGTAAAGGTACATATTTGCCTCTGAGATGCAGTGGAGTAGAAGTAAAAGTATAGACAATTGGAAGTAAAAGTACCTCAAAATTGTACTTAAGTACAGTACTTGAGTAAATGTACTTAGTTACTTTACACCACTGGTCCAGACCATAATAATCCCATTAGTGCCATTAGGTGTGCTGACCCGCTGGGTCTGGTTGCTTAACACAGTCACTCAGTGTCTGGAATTAGGTCTTAAATCCACGCATTAGGCAGTGAAATCCTCGGTCTTAATTTAACTCTATTTACGGTCCATTTGGTTCCATTTGGTACCCTCTCAGCGTTACTGTAAATTAATACTAAGCCTACTAAATGGAATTATACTAAGTAGAGATGGAATGAAATTGTTAACCACCTAAACCCTCTGTTCTGAGTGAAACGGACCTGAGTTGCAAATTGTACTTTAGTTGGACCGCTTTTTTCCGGACTACACCGGATCTCTTCGCCCAAGAATATGGATGCTGAAGTTCAAGTGGTTAATGCTATCTAAATGGAACAAATAAACAACAACAACAAATGAATTATTAAGTGCAAATGGAACCAAATGGACCCAACCAGGTTCAAATGCATTTGTACACTCTCAGAGTCACTTTAAATTAAATACGTTAAAGGTATAGTTCACCCAAAAAATGACTTATTTTCTATCAGTTGCACACCCCATGAAGCCTTGAATTCATAGAGATTGTTTTAGTTTTTGTCGCATTCCTAAGCCAATAATTTTAGGACAAAAACAAAAAAAATCTCCATGAATTCAAGGGGTGTGTAATCGATAGAAAAGTAATTTTGGGGGTGAACTATCCCTTTAATACTGAGGATTTTACTGCCGTTTCGAATGTTTCCATTTCTTGTTTTAATGCTGTAAATACAATATGCAGAGCAGAATATATTGGAGCAATTTTTGTCCACTTTTGTCAGATTCTGGGGGTATTTGAAGATTTATGGGGGCATTTCTGCCCATTGATGCTGGGTTTTGATGTGAATTATGGCTGCTTCAGTGGTTAGTGTAATGTCCTTTAGATGTCATGATGCTTTCAGTCCCACGGCTGTTTGTGCTTTGATCATTTGTTTTTACTTTATGATAATAACAACACCATTGAGCGTCTTATAAAGCATACAGTTGTGGTCTGTATATGCATATCGAAACGGGGGTGGGGGTGGGAGAAATGTAAAAGGTTGCTAAAAATCACTAAATCTAAACTTGATCCCCAATCTGAGGTGTGTGATATCCTCAGTGTTAATCTAACTCTACAAGTGGAACCAAATTAATAGGCTCTATGCACAGTAGCCATATTGGGACTGAATTGGGCCCCTTCCTTACTTCCTTCACAGGTGTCACCAATAATACTAATTAAGGCTCTGTTCCATTTAGTGTGGTATAGTGGTTGTCTTATTTTCAAGGACGCCCATAAGAGTGTACATAAGAGTGTACAGATGGAACCAAATGGACCCTTACGGGTCCATTTTGTTCCATCTGTACCATCTGTACCATCTGTACACTCTCACAGAGCCTTCATTAGTATCATTGGTAACAACACCTGTGAAGGAAGTAAGAAGAAGCCCCAATTTCTTTCTAATATGGCTGCTGTGCATAGAGCCTATTGGAACTGTCCATTTGGACCCCTGGTGGTCCCCGGTTGAGATGCAGTGACTCGGAACATACTTCTCCTAAACTTGGAAGAACCAGCCTGGTAGAACCATGAGGCCCCGTGAGGCTTTATTAATGGTTTATTCATGTTGTGATGAAAGCTAGCTGACCTGCTGTGTGTGGGTGTGGGTGTGCGTTTGTGTGTGTGTGTGATACAAGAGGTTTCACTAGACAAGACTTGTAGGGGAGTATCACTCCAGTTTACATTACAATGTACTTTCTAAACACTCATTATTGTTTAGGCTCTTTATGTGTGACGTAAACACACACACACACACACACACACACACACACACACACACACACACACACACACACACACACACACACACACACACACACACACACACACACACACACACACACACACAAACAAACACACAGCCCTCTTCGTAAGGTCTCATGTTAGGAATGGGAGGAGTGATTTTCTGTGTCTTTTGGTTCTCATTTTGGGGCTCTGACTGGAGTTGAGTGCTACTTCTGGGTTTGTTGATCGGTCTGCTGTCGGGCAGAAACCAAAATATTTTCAGGAAATGGATAAAATTGTTGTGAACTGAAGGGGGAACTCAGAAGGCCCACTGAAAGTCCTTTCTTTTGTCTTGAAGGGTATATTGTAAGATGTGTTGGAGCTAGTTCATTATAGTTTTATAGGAATTTAATTTCAAATGTTTGTTTTCAATTCGGTCTAGTTTCAGTTACATTCACGAGTGGGTTTGCTAGTGTCAAGTTTCGTTTTTATTGTTTGACCACTCAAGCCCTATTTTGAACATAGCCGGTCCACAAGCTGACAACGAATCGCATTACGAGACATTGTGAACTTGTAGATTTCCCAAAACGCTGGCCTATTAATCAACATACCCAATTCAAGATTCAAGATGTTGTAGCAGTTAAAGTTATAGGACAGACACGCATTAGGAAAGCTTAAGAGAGGGAGTTTCAGTTAGTGTTCGTTTTTTGTCTAAAGTCTAGTTTTAGACTTTTCTTGATCCCACAGCGGAAATTCCCTTGCCAGGCAGCACAGACATATTAACCACAGGTACACAGATACAGCCTGAGAGTTGCAACAATATGCTAATAGTAATGATAAAAGATGCAGTATCAGTATCAACAGTAAACAGCACCAGTGATACAAAAACGTCAGTGTCATTAGAGTATTGTCATGTAAATAGACATTAGCACAGCAGTGAATGCAGACGACCCCCATTTAGACCAAGAACAAGTGTCTTTTTTTTCACACCCAGTTTTAGTTTTTAGCTCAGTTTGACCAATTAAAACCGGGAAGGCATCTGTGTCATTTTTAGATCTTAGCGTTGGCTATTAAAAAATAGCAGATATACAAGCTCGCCGCGCGTCACTTCGTGCCGCGCTGCGAGCTTGTACATCTGCTATATGTTGTTTTTTTGGGGGGAAAAATCTGTAAAAGTTTGAGAACTACTGATTTAGAAGGCATTTGTGGAATCTGTCTCAGGTTTTAATTTTAAAAGAATAGCACAATCGAGAATGAACTTTATTGTCACGTGACGTCACAGGTTTAGGTGTAAAGAAGAGGGTGAAATTAGTGTGCAAGCTCCATCGTTTTTGTTGTTTTTTCAGAAAGGGAGAAAAAGGAGGGCAGGGGGAGGGTTGATGTTTTGCACTTGAGATGAGTTTAGTCCCATTTGACTGCTGAGGAGACAACTATGGAAGGTTGTCAAGGACAGCCCGGGGAGGTGTGTGTGTGCGTGTGTGCGTGTGCGTGTGCGTGTGTGTGTGTGTGTGTTCGTTCTCATTATTTCACAGCAGGCTGACTGAGGCCGGCTCAGCGCTCGCGTCAGACGGTAACAGGTCAGGGTCAGAGGTCATGTCTGTCACTGTCCGACGCCATGCGCTGCACATGTACTCACACAAACTGTTTTTCCATGTTCTTACTTTTTAAGAAGTAGCTGCTCTACCTTTAATGGGGAGGGAGAGAGAGAGATTATATATATATACATTTTAGCACACTGTCCCCTTGACAGGCGGCAAGTGCAAGTGTAACAATAATCTGGTTCGCTGTCAGGCAGAAACCAGCTAACTCCATTTTTCCATGAATCAGTGCTATTGAACACCCTTTACGTCTGTGTGTTGATTTAAAAAATATTGAATCAATGAAAAGTATTAAAAAGCGCTTCTGGCAAAACCAGCTAACTCCATTGGATCCTCAAACGTTCTGCTAAACCAGCTAACTCCACCAAAGGGGGGTGGAGTTAGCTGGTTTTGCTGACTCCAGGCTCCACCCCCTTTTGACCTCCAACCTCATTGTGAGCTTGGAGGTCCATTCAGCTGTTCTTATCAATGATGAACAAAACCTCCTAACTCCACGTTGTTGTTTTTTTCCTGAAAAATGAACATTTTGGAGTTGGCTGGATTGTGCCCGACAGCAGAGATATTCAGTGAAATTAGGTATCTGCATTTAGACCCATACTAAGTATCAGGAAGTGGAAGTGGAACCCTACGGGGGCAGAGCGTCTCGGAAAGCAGTCAGGGGTTAAATGTCTTGGCCGCGGGGGACCTTCTGCTTCCCAGACGGCCTCCCTACCACTAGGCTACGACTGCCCCCGTGTAAGAGATACGCACAACAGGAAAGCTGAGATGGTGACTGCGTAGGAGAGACACAGTAGGCAAGCTCAAAGCCGAGACAGCGTAGGAGAGACACGCAGTTGGAAAGATGAGATGGAGACAGTTTAAGGGGCGTTCACACTGAGCACTATAACTACAGTATATAGATAACTATAACTATCGTTCACGGTTGTATTTTTGTATCGTTCGTTGGTGTTAACTCTGCCCTCTAGACTTTTTTAAAACTATATGTTTACAGTTTTTATCGGACAGGCAGGCACTAGGAAAGCTGACAGGGAGACAACGTAGGAGAGACACAGGAAATCTGAAATGGGGACAGCCTAGGACAGAACACTATGCGATTGTCTTGAATGTGCCCCATCGGAAGTCAGACTTCCGGTGGGACTTCCGGTGGGACTTCCGGTTTTATGAATGTTACACATTTGAAAACTTGGGAAATGGGACCTTCTGCATAATGAGTACTTTTACTTTTTGTACTTTAAGTACATTTTGATACCAATACTTTTGTACTATTGCTGAAGTAAATTTTTAATTCCAGACTGAATTTTTACTTAAAAATGTGAGTACTTTTTTCACCACTATTTAGGTCTCGAGTCCATGACTACGCCAAGGTTTTTGACTTGGCAAGAGGGTTAGGAACCTGGTGCTAAAGCAGCCTGCTGTGAGCAGATAGACACTTTTGTCTCTGGTCAGTCAGCACTGCAGTCACAGTTATGGTCAATTAACAGTGTTCTGTTTGTACCCGTTACTTCTAACAGCTTGTAAACAGACACATGCAGGTACTATACAGTGTGTGTCTGAACACTTCTACACAAAGCTGATTAAAAATTACCGACTTGCGCTGCGGGTAGGATAGAATATCAGGGCTTATATTGGGTTACAGTTCAGGTTCACACACACACACACACGCACGCACACACACACACACACACACACACACACACACACACACACACACACACACACGCGCACGCCCACCCACTCTCTCCGCCCACTCTCTCTCTCTCTCTCTCTCGCTCTCACTCACTCACTCACTCACTCACTCACTCACTCACTCACTCACTCACTCACTCACACACACACACACACACACACTCCGTCGCTGTAAATGGTACATCTACAAGCTCACAGCGTGCCCACAATGCATTGTGAGCTTGTAGATCTGTTTAGGCTAGTGTTTTGTGGTGTTGTTGGCCACCCAGGAGCTGCAGATAATTCTGATGTTGAATTCCCAGCAGCTGTACTGAATGGCAGCTAGAGAGTCACTGAGTCTACATTGATGTATTGTTTGTTTTCAGTTCCGTGCCAGATACTGTAGGTGGGGTTTACCATATAACGGTCATTCACTTCACATATATCTTATAAGTTGTCAGTGATAACGAAACAAAATCGTGAAAATGTGTGCAAATCTTTGAATATTATATATTTTTAAAGCCAACATTTTTAACTCAAATCTTTGCTTCTGGGGATCCCCTGGAACAACATATTTTGAGATGGGGCTCAGCGGCCAAATACATATAATTTTGGGGGTCCTTGACATGAAGTTTGAGCACCACTGATGTAGTAACATAAGGTTTTCAGAACTGTTAGGATTTAGAAGAATTTTAGAATTTTTAGAATCGGTCTTAATGGGTTAAATACCTTTTTCCAAAACGTGTCGCTGAGCGTATCGACACAACCAATTGCTAGTATATTTGTCTTCATGTGAACATGTTGTTTGATACATTACCATTTCACTATTACTTTTTAACCAGTTAAACCCCATATGCTTACAGTAGTTATCCGGGGTACCCCAGGGCTCTATACTTGGTCCGCTCTTTTTTCCCCCACTACAGTCTACACACACTATATTTGATGAAAATAACGCAACGCATTGTGAGCTTGTAGGTTTTCGGTTGTTTGTTTGTTTGTTTGTTTGGCTTCAGTTGTGCTCCACTCTTTTACACTTATATTCTACCCACCAATTGTCGTTCAACTTTATTTGTGTAGCATAACACTATACAGTATGTTCATACCTGTACATACAGTATGTGTGCACATTACGCACCTACTACATACATACATATACTGTATGTGTACCGTACCGTAGATAATTTAATCAGAGTCGCGTTGAGGTGACAATCTTGGGGAAAGAGGAAGTGTGTTATTTTTATTTACAGAACAGAGAGTCCGTTAGTTCTAAAACCTCCCTGTTGATAAGAATAACAGTGATAATTGATGACAATGGCTTTTTGTGTGATTGACACTCATCCACTTGTATTAACATGTTACCGAGACAAAGTCTCAGAGACAGGAATACAGAATGACAGTAATGAGTCAGAGTTTGCCACACTCATAGAATAACATTTACCTGCTCATCGACGGCAATGAAAGAAGAACACTCAATAGCCTTGTTATTCCCCTCTACAGCTTCACATCTAAGCCACTACATTCACGCATTGTGAGATCGTTGTCTCAGCTACTGTAGGTACTGTGCTGTACGTCTGCTTATAGATAGATAGATAGATAGATAGATAGATAGATAGATAGATTAGCACACTCACATAAAACAGGAGTGATCAGCCTGAGAGCAGTGTCAGTTACCACAATGTAGAAAATATTCACACCCTTGGAGATGAACAAACAAAAACATCTTAGTGTGGATTTGGCCTCAGTCCAGACTGTGTGTGTGTGTGTGTGTGTGTGTGTGTGTGTGTGTGTGTGTGTGTGTGTGTGTGTGTGTGTGTGTGTGTGTGTGTGTGTGTGTGTGTGTGTGTGTGTGTGTGTGTGTGTGTGTGTGTGTGTGTGTGTGTGTGTGTGTGTGTGTGTGTGTGCGCACGTGCTGCGTCACATGCTGAGTCAGTCCATAGTTATCAAGAACAACACGGTTCTTTAGTCCCTTTGTCCTGCGGTGTGTCAGCATGGGTGTTTAAACCACCAACAATAACTACTCAGTCAGAGTCCATACAGATTAGGCAGCAGTTCAGTAAAGTCACCAAAAAACGTTGCACAGTATTTACATTAACAGTGCTTGAGAGGAGGAATTCAACACATTCCAAAGAAGCAAACTGTGACGATAGGCTCTATGCACATCTATGCCATATATTATCACTTCCTTCACAGGTGTTACCAATGATACTAATGAAGGCTCTGTTCCAAATTTAGTCGAGCACAGTGGTTTCCACGACCCCCATAACTCTCAGAGTTACACACCTGTAAGGGGCCATTTGGAAGCCCATGAGGGTCCCTGGACCCCAACTGCAGACCCACTGGTGTAACAGAGTGTTACCAGTGAGCCAACATGTACTATATCAGCAACCCTGACTCTGTTTGACCAGAATGGAACAGAGCCTTCATTAGTATCATTGGTAACACCTGTGAATGTCTTCATAATATGGCTGCTGTGAATAGAGCCTAAGCAACTTCAACCTAATGGTGTTGTTGGCGGACCGCCAAGGGGTTTTTGTGGGAAGAGAAATGGTTATTCTGGTGCATTTCTATAGTGCCTTTGTCCAAAGTGCTTTACAATGTGCATCACATTCACCCACTCGCACAGGAAGCCACGCAAAGGCACAGACCTGCTTCATCAGGAGCAGCTAGGGGTTCAGTAACCCAGGGGGTCGCATGGGGATGGAACCGAGAACCTTCCGTTTCCCTCGTGGCCACTCTTACCTCCTGAGACACTGCCGCCCGCCAAAGTGGGAGTAGAGTAGGGGAAGGAGCTAGGTTTGGCTCACGGTAGAAGACTCAATGGGGTCGACTGGTCTTTTTAGATTTTAACCACTTTAACCATTATTTAATACTTCTATTATTTTATACTTTAGCTATTCAAAAATAGCAGATATACAAGCTCAAAAAGCGGCACCGAGTGCAGCGCTTTGAGCTTGTAGATCTGCTATTTTTGAAAAATCGTGAAAATGTGTGCAAATATTTGAATACATATTTTTTAAGCGAACATTTGTGAAATGTTTTGTTCCAGGGACGCCCAGAAGCAAAGATTTGAGTTAAAAATGTTGCCGTGCTATGAGCTTGTAGATCTGCTATTTTTGAACAGCCCAAAGTATAAAATAATGTTTATAGCTCAAATCTAAAATGACACAGATGCGTTACCACAAAATTTGGCTCAACATTGGGTAAAAATACATTCTCGTATTGATGAATTGAGTAAAAAGGACCACAATGGAAACAAGCCCCTGGTGCTTTTTTTGTGTTATTATTTTATCATAATAACCTTTAACTCATCCACTGCCACTGACGTAATAAACGTAATTATTCCCGTTTACCAACCCTGCCACAGACGTAAAAAACGTAATTATTATTATTATTATTATTATTATTTTTTTTGACCCAAAGAGTTTAAGACCAAGGAGATATGATTTTTCGAAGGAAAAGACTCCCATCCACTTCCTTGTTAACTTAAAGCTTAACAATTCTGTATCTCAGCTCCTGAGTACTTTTTTTTTTTCAATGAAAAATCTCTGGCAGTGGGCAAACGCGGCCAGCAATAAGTCTGGCAGTGGATGAGTTAACTGTACTATCTGTACTGTCAACAATCTAGTTAATAAAGTATTCAATCAATCAATAATTCATGTTTAGCCACGTCCATATGCTGGGGCGAACATTTGCAAAACTAGCTACAAGCTCACAACGTCTTGGGATTGTAGATTGGCTAATTTAGAGATTTGGTGGGGGGACTCCGGTCAACTAAGTATATAGAGTTAAAGTCAGGTTAAAGCCGTTCTCTGCTGTGTGCTCTTATGTTGTGTGCTTGTTTTGGTTCCTCTTCTCAACAGACGGCTGATGAGGAAGGAAAATGAGGTTAGAAGTAAGGTGTCACTGCTGACTTGTTGAGGCCAAAGTCAGTTTGCCGTAACCCATTCAATCCGGGAACACATCATTTCTAGATTTCTTTGGCTATTCAAAAATAGCAGACACATGCAGCTTGTAGATCTGCTATTTTGGAAAAACGTGAACATTTACGCAAACCTTTTGAATACATATTTTTTGAATTGAAAATTTTTAACTTCTTTGCTTCTGGGGGTCCCTATTACAACATATTTTGAGATGGGGGCCCACGGCCAAATACATATAATTTTTGGGGCCCTTGACATGAATTTAGAACCACTGATATTCAATATTTTGTTCCAGGGACCCCCAGAAGCAAAGAGTCAAAAGTGTTCCCTTTTGACGTGTAATTGAGGCATAAGCTGCGGTTACCCGGTTGGTTGGTTGTAATAAAAGTAGAGGAGAGAAGACGTCAGGACCAGGTTCCCATATTCAGCCTTTATTCAGAGCAACAGCAGAAGGAGCCAGGAGCCGAAGCCCCTGGCCTAACAGCTTCACGTCGTGTGACCACTGTACTCGTACTGAGTTACATTTTAGTTCAGCTTTTATAACACAATAGCTTCACATTAGAATGCAAACGGTTCATGTTGGGTGGGGGTCAATGAGAGCCCCACCTGTTGATCAACGTCTTTGAACATTAGCAAATGCTGTGGGGGAGCTAGACCTGATGGCACCAGGTTAAAGGTCCTTACATACCGGCGAATATAGCGAATATACGCAAAATTCGGACTCGTTCCGAATAATTAGAAGACGCTTTTTCGCTTCGCTTTTTCGCTCCATGTACGGAGCCATTGACTTTATAAGGTTTTAAAAAAAAACACATTATTCGCACGAATAAATCGCCCCGGTGTGTAACAACCTTAAGAATAGAATGTAAATGCCACTCACACCTAGCAGAGCCCCTTGATTGTCTATGCAAGCACCTGGTTCACAACACTCATAATTCTGCTTACTTAGCAAGATAACATTTCTATCTGATGTTTTACCTGAATACTGTTTCATAACTATAAGCCATACAGGCTAATACACGACACTTTAAAAGAAAAAAAATATATATATATTCAAGTATTTGCACAAATTTCACGATTTTGCAAAAATAGCAGAGCTACAAGCTCATGAGCTTGTATATCTGCTATTTTTGAATAGCCAAAGTATAAAATAGTGGTTATACCTAAAATCTATAATGGCACAGATGTGTTCCCGCATTGAATGGGTTAAAAAGATGAACCGCACTCCCAGACACAAAAAGTTTAATTTCTTTTGTAAAGTGCACTGAATGAAGTGGACGGTACATGCAGTACATGCATGTGTCCACTAGTCAGTGTGACGGTGAAGAGTGTGCTGTATCTCTTAGCTCCTCTTCTGACTAGGAAAGCTGTCACGGTCATGAAGTGTTTAATTGTCATACAAATAACTGAAAAGCTACCCTGGAACAATGCACACTGGGAATGCATGCCACGCCGGTTTATGCAATACCAATTTTACTTGTTGTGCTTGTTGCCGAACGAGCGCTTTTGAGATTTTTTGAGAAGTGGGCCCTGATCCAGAAAAGGTTGTGGCCTTGGACCTCTTGACCTCTTGTCTGCTATATACCAAAAAAAGTACTCAAATGTTTTACTTAAGTAAAAGTAGCAATACCACAATATAAAAACACTCTGTTACGTAAAAGGCCTGTGTTCAAAATGTTACTTGAGTAAAAGTACAAAAGTATTGGCATCAAAATATACTTAAAGTACCAAAAGTAGAAGTACTAAAATGTTTGAAAGTAGCCGATCTACAAGCTTACAACGTGTCGCGATGCAACGTGTTGTGAGCTTGTAGATCGGCTATTTTCAAAGAGCCAATGTATAAAATAGGGCTAAGGTGGTTAATGTATGTTTTATAATATGATAAGTTATATGTGCAAAGTAACTAGTAACTAAAGTTTTCAAAAAATTGTAGTGGAGTAAAAGTATAATATTTGCCTCTGAGATGTAGTGGAGTAAAACTATTGGAAATTGGAAATACTCAAGTAAAGTACAAATACCTCAACATTTTACTTAAGTAAATGTACTTAGTTACTTTCCACCACTGCTATATACAGTCCCACTCCCAGTGATTAATAGCAATAAGAAAGAATATCAGCAGAAAAAAGCGAGGAGAGCCAAGAGCAAGCATCGTAGAATCTGCACTGTGAGAAAGCATAAACACATAATACTCCAACAGAATGTGACTTATTTCATTCTCTCTGAAATTAACACACTCAGACTTGGCTTGTCAGCCCCTTGTGCCCTTGAGCTAGGCACTGAGCCAGTAACCTGCTACTGGAGGCAATGATTTGTGTGGTTGACATTGCGTACTGACCTCTGCTGTGTGTGTGTGTGTGTGTGTGTGTGTGTGTGTGTGTGTGTGTGTGTGTGTGTGTGTGTGTGTGTGTGTGTGTGTGTGTGTGTGTGTGTGTGTGTGTGTGTGTGTGTGTGTGTGTGTGTGTGTGTGTGTGTGTGTGCGTGCGCGTGCGTGTTGATAAGTCTAATAATGTGAAATAAAATATGGCAACTGAATTGTCTGCTGAAAGCGTGATGCGGCCATGTATTACATAATAGCGGTTAATTGATATGTCATTATATCCATTTGAAAGAAAAAACTCCCGCACACTGTCTTCAAATGCAATTAAAAAGATTTAATGGGAATAACTATTCCATTAAAAAAAGTATACAGGTATATACATATGAAATAAAAAACAATTATTCAATTAAAAATGTAATCGATAGAATAATAGCTAATACAATAATGCATGTTTGCAGACCTGTTCTGTATGGTGTCCTGAACTCTCTGCATAGTGCATCCCAGTCATCAGCTAAATGTATTAAAGCGGGATGGATTTCCCAGAATCCCCGGCAGGTAGAGTGTATTTGCACACTCCTATTGGCCGGATTCTGGCAGGAAGCACTTAGCTGTGTGATCCAGCTCTTTAATGTGATTGATAGAGTAGAGAGACACCTAGAGGCTCTCTCAAAGTGGGTGCCAGGGGTGCCGCAGAATACTTTGATAATGTTTTCAATTGATCAATATCACTTCAGTGTGGAGTCTCTCTATACTTATTAAAACGGACCTGAGTTGCACTGTACTTGGTGTGTTCTTTTTCAATATACAGTACACCAACTGTCTTTGACAAAAAAATGCCGATCTACACTGCCTGTATGTTCTGTCTGTCTGTCTGTCTGTCTGTCAGAACCACAGCACTGTCAGTTTGGGGCCTCATAACAACGAAGACAATAGTAAATTGGAGTAAATGATTGAGTCTGATTCAATAATTTACAGTTCTTTGACATACAGATTAACCCATTAGATTTCTTTGGCTATTCAAAAATAGCAGATATACAAGCTCATAGCGCGGCACCGAGTGCCGCGCTATGAGCTTGTAGATCTGCTATTTTTGAAAAATCTTGAAAATTGTTTTTTTTTTTTTTTTTTTCAAAAACTGTTAGGATTTAGATTTTTTTAAAGAATCACCTCAGGTCTTAATGGGTTAATAAAAGTGTTCTCAGTTGATTCAATCTGGGTATTGGTAAAACTGAGGCGGCAGGATGCAGAAATAGCATGTCTGTCTGTCTGAACTACAGCACGCTGACACAGTGTGAGTGAGGTGGCTCTGTCACAGCGGCAAGACCTATTTTTAGGATTGTGTGTGCGCGTGTGTGTGTGTGCGTGTGTGTGTCACCAACACAACGGACGCACTTGCTGTTCATTCTACAGCGTATCACTGTATCAATGAACAGCCCTGAGTCTGCACTTTCTCCACTACATCGGTATGATCATATTCCCCATGGAATATATATATAGAGTTTTCAACCATTACGACAGTTTGTGTACTAATGATAAAGTGTGACTTGACTCCACACATCAGGTTCCATTAGGAGATGAGCTGGCTCTCAGCTGATAAATAGCACTGTTGTTAAGTTGAGGACAGCCCTAATCTATAGTGCGTGCTATAGATTAGGTCTGTCTGTCTGTCTGTCTGTCTGTCTGTCTGTCTGTCTGTCTGTCTGTCTAATGGTGACATTCATATTATCCTTTATTATTTTAAAATCTGCATCATTGCTTTGTTGCTGAAACTTCATCGGTACACATTTCCACACACGCACGGTATGTAGATCCAGAATGCATGATGTTTAGCCGGCCTGTGTGTCACGCAGTGGTGTAAAGTAACTAAGTACATTTACTCAAGTATTGCACTTTCACTTTACTTTACTTTACTGGAGTATTTCCAATTGTCTATACTTTTACTTCTACTCCACTACATCTCAGAGGAAAATGTTGTACTTTTACTCCACTACAATTATTTGAAAACTTTAGTTACTAGTTACTTTGCAGATATAAATTATTACATTATAAAACAGACATTAACCACTTTACCCCTATTTTATACCTACAGTAGGCCTTTTGAAAATAGCCGATCTACAAGCTCACAAGATCTGCTTGTAGATCTGCTATTTTCAAACATTTTACTTTTGGTACTTTAAGTACATTTTGATACCAATACTTTTGAACTTCTTCTCAAGTACATTTTTAATTCGGGACTATTACTTGTAACGGAGGTCTTCTACATTGCAGTAGTAATACTTTTACTTAAGTAAAACATTTGAGTACTTTTCCCACCACTGATATCATGTCTTGTTTCGGTTCCACGTCACAAAACGCAACTGCAGTTTTGGAGGTTCTGTGTTTTTTTCCATGAGTCTCAGTTGTATTTTTATATTTGCAACCACAGCAGTGCAACATCCCAGACCTTTAGTCACGTCAACAGACTAAACAGCAAGGAAGTGCAGAGAGCACACAGTAGGAGCCCAGTCAGCACTATACTCTTACTTTATACAGTCAGCACAATAAACTGGTACAAAGGTCAGACAAGCAGAACAAGGTTGTTCCTGGGGGTTAAAGGTCACAGACAGCAGAGTGAAGTCGTTCTAGTCCTCCTGGGGGTCACTGGCGCGTGATTTGGGAACCAACCGGAGCTTTGGGCAAACCACGCCCCCGGAGGTGGTACAGTAATAGAATTATGCATTATTTTATAATAGGCTCTATGCACAGCAGCCATATTATCACTTCCTTCACAGGTGTTACCAATGATACTAATGAAGGCTCTGTTCCATTTAGTGTAGCACAGTGGTTCCCACGACCCCCATAACTCTGAGAGTGTACAAATGGAACCAAATGGACCCTTACGGGTCCATTTGGTTCCATTTGTACACTCTCAGAGTTACACACCTGTAAGGGTCCATTTGGAAGCCCATGAGGGTCCCTGGACCCCAACTGTAGACCCACTGGTGTAACAGAGTGTTTCCAGTGGGCCAACATGCACAATATCAGTAGCCTGGGATCCAGCCTGCTTCGCTACGAAACCATGTCTGTCTGTCTGAACCACATCACGCGGACACACTGTGAGTGAGGTGTCTCTGTCACAGCGGCCAGACCTATTTTAGTGCGTGGCACTCGGTGCCGTGCTATGAGCTTGAATATCTGCTATTTTTGAAAGTGAAAGTGTAAAATTATGGTTACACAGATGCGTTCCCGGTTTGAATGGGTTAATCAGATGCAGACTGTAGGGGGTTTTAAAGTGTGACAACGGGTCAATGTGTTTTCATCAGAGTGCAGGCTAATGCTAATGCCAGGCAACTCCACTGATGCTAAGTAGGGCTGCAGGAAAAAATCTATTCGATTTTTTTTTCTCCATTATTTTTGTATAATGATATTTTTGAGAAGTGGCAAGTTCTGGACTGAATCGGAAAAAAATCTATTTTGAATCGGAAAAAAAACACGTTTTTGAATCGAGAATCGTTTTTAAAAAAATCCCCAAAAATCGTAATCGTGACCCCAATAATCGGAATCAAATCGTGAGATAGCAGGCGATTCACAGCCCGAATGCTAACCATGAGGATGATTTGAAGCTAATGTTTGACCCAGATGCGTGTGTGTGTGTGTGTGTGTGTGTGTGTGTGTGTGTGTGTGTGTGTGTGTGTGTGTGTGTGTGTGTGTGTGTGTGTGTGTGTGTGTGTGTGTGTGTGTGTGTGTGTGTGTGTGTGTGTGTGTGTGTGTGTGTGCAAGGTGAGCTCTCAGTGCTACAGTATCTCTTCTCTCTCTTACAGTTGTTTGCATTATTTATAGTCTCTGTGTCCCTCAGATAACCTTGCACGTGTGTGTGTGTGTGTGCGTGTACTTTTACTTGTATCACTATACTTGTGAGGTCAAATTTATACTTTAATATTTTATAAACGGACACTTTTCCTGGTCCTCAGCAGAGAAATGTGTGTTTTATGCTTAAGAGGGAATTGTCAAGGAACCGTTAAAATACTAAAGTATCCCAACCCACCTCAGTCCTCAGCACTTGACCTAGATATGGCGACCATGCAGACAAACCTTGGTTATTTCTCCTCATGCTTTGGCTTGTTTTTTTTTATTGACCACATTGTTCAAATGTAATTGTAGATAGCATGTCATTTAGACAGATGCTAGGTTCATTGTTTACCTGGTATCTTACGGTTTCCATGTACAGATTGCTATTTTTGATAGTATACTGTTTAGACTGATGCTCGGTTCTTGGTTTACCTGTGATCCTATAGTTTACTGAGGCGCCACACTGTCTCTCTGCATTTGATGCATGAGTTTACCTTTGCGGAATGCCTACATTGCAAATTGTACACATCTCTCTCCTCTCCTATTTTCAAAAGCATCTCTCAATATTTGGCCTCTTTATGTGTTCAGTTCTTGGAAATGATGACACAGACATAGCTTTAAAGTTTTTACATAATCATGAATACTAAAGTTCTCTCTTTCTTGTTCTCTCTGTCTTTGCGTGTGTGTGCTTGTGTGTGTGTGTGTGTGTGTGTGTGTGTGTGTGTGTGTGTGTGTGTGTGTGTGTGTGTGTGTGTGTGTGTGTGTGTGTGTGTGTGTGTGTGTGTGTGTGTGTGTGTGTGTGTGTGTGTGTGTGTGTGTGTGTGTGTGTGTGTGTGTGTGTGTGTGTGTTCAGGTTATCCATGGTGGGCCGGTTGAAGCGGCTCTTCTTGTGGTTACTGGGTATTTACATTGCCATCCCCTTCATCGTTAAGCTGTGTCCGTCCATCCAGGCCAAGCTGGTCTTCTTAAACTTTGGTGAGTATGTTTACCTTTCATATGAACAACCACACTGTACAGGGTTTCATATTAACAACCACACTGTACAGGGTTTCATATTAACACTCATACAGTACAGGGTTTCATATTAATACTCATACAGTACAGGGTTTCATATTAAAGGGATTCTACAAATGCCTTCTAAACCAGTAGTTCAAAAAAACGTTTTTGTACCAAGGACCCCCAAATTGATATATATGTGGCCGCGGACCCCCATCTGAAAATGTTTTGTGCCAGGGACCCCCAGAAGAGAGGATTTGTCAAATCTTTTTTCAAAAATAACAAATGTACAGGCTTGCAGTTCGGCACAAAGTTTATGACCATTTATGACCATTAAGGCAGGATTTCTCCCAATTTTTGTCAGTGATACAAATAATGTTCATTTCTAGTTCCCACTTCTGAGTGTTTCCCATAACATTGTCTTGAAGCCATCTGTATAGATGGGCTATCAGATTCCTTGTCATCTCTCCCTCCACGTTCAACATAAAAATATTTTCTAGATTTTAAGGCAATTTACAGATCTGCTCCCAGTTAGTATTTGTTTGTAAATAGTGTCTTAATTGAAGAAATCTAAAGTCCATCCCTGACGAGCCAAATTCTTGCTGAAGCTGCATATACTGTATGACTTCAAAGTTTCCCCTGAACAAAGCTCATCTACAATGATTAGCCCTTTGTTTGCCCATCTACTGAAACCAGTATCTAATTTACTTTACAAATTCTGGAATGGCTGCTATCTTCATCACTCACTGGATATAGAATTGAACAAATTTAGTTTATTTTTTTTTATAGACAACCATGTTTTCATAGTGTATGTAATCCAATCATTATCTATAAAAAATGTTCTTCCATTGTGCTTGTGCTTAAAAATAGCAGCCCCTCCAATGAAATGTTGGGACAAGCATTCTGTCAGTGTGTGCTTTTTAAGTGGTTCCGTAGCACAGCCTGTATGGAGGAAGCATTAGGGCTCAGTGTGAGACAACAGTCTGTCTCCAGAGCCTAGATCAACCCGGGGGGGAGCCAACTCAGGTGTAATAGCAGCAACAACAGATGAAACACAGGAGTGGTGCTGGTAAAGGGTGCCAGGTGCTGAATAGGTGCTTTTGGCCATTAAATATGGGAACGCATCTGTGTCATTTTAGATTTGAGATATAACCATTATTTTACACTTTGGGCTATTCAAACATAGCAGATATACAAGCTATGAGCTTGTAGATCAGCTATTTTTTTGAAAAATCGTGAAAATGTGCGCAAATATTTTTTTGTGAACATTTTTAACTCAAATCTTTGCTTCTGGGGGTCCCTAGAACTCAATATTTTGAGATGGGGGTCCGCGGCCAAATACATATCATTTTGGGGGTCCTTGACATGAAAAAGTTTGAGGACCACTGATAAAAAGAAACTGTTAGGATTTAGAAGACATTTGTAGAACCCCCCAGAAGCAAAGATTTGAGTTAAAAATGTTGTAGCACCTGTCAGGTGCCAGGTGCTATAGGGTCATGGTGGTGTCGAGCATCTCTATACGAACACATTTAGCCCGTGTTCGGGTGGAGGGAAGCCGGGCGGGGAGGGTGATATTTGCCACTATTAAATTGTGGAGAAAAGGGGGTTAAAATAAAATAAAATAAAAAAAGATTGGTACAGGTAAGACGAAAGCCTCATTTGTGCTTTTCTCTCTTGTACGACTGTGTGGCATGCTGCAAATAGATGATTTACATGATGCTAAATGATCAGCTTACAGTATGTTTATTATGCGTATGAGTGGCTGTGAATGTCACATACTGTGAGTGATGAACCTCTTAACCCATTAAGGCCTGAGGCGATTCTTAAAAATGTTTTCTAAATCCTAACAGTTTTTTGAAAAAGATCTAAAAAAATATGTTTCAAGATTTTTCAAAAATAGCAGATCTACAAGCTCATAGCGCGGCACCGAGTGCCGCGCTATGAGCTTGTATATCTGCTATTTTTGAATAGCCAAAGACATCTAAAGTGACACAGATGCGTTCCAGGTCTTAATGGGTTTAACCATTCTGGAAGAGACGTGGCCCGTTCACTGACCCGTTATTGTGTGTGTGTGTGTGTGTGTGTGTGTGTGTGTGTGTGTGTGTGTGTGTGTGTGTGTGTGTGTGTGTGTGTGTGTGTGTGTGTGTGTGTGTGTGTGTGTGTGTGTGTGTGTGTGTGTGTGTGTGTGTGTGTGTGTGTGCGCGTGCACAGTCAGGATGCCCTACTTCATTGACCTGAAGAGGCCCCAGGACCAAGGGTTGAACCACACCTGCAACTTCTACCTGGAACCAGAGTACACAGTGAAGATAGGAGTGTGGTAAGATTCTCTCTCACTTGTTCTCATGTTTTTGTTTGGTAGATGTCTTTTTCTTGACCGCAAATGTACGGAATGTTATTTAGACGGCATGTTGTTTAGTTCAGACTGTCTGTCTTTGAGGCGCTACATTATTCTCTCTGCACTAAGGTGACTAATTACCTTGTTGTTTATTGACTAGAGTTCAGGTTTACTCCGCTTATTGTGATCACACTTGTAAGTCGCTCTGGATAAGAGTCTTCTAAAAGTCTTCTAAATGCCTAACTTGTACATTTGTAAATCAGTGGTTCTCAAACCTTTTCATGTCAAGACCCCCCAAATGAATAAGTATTTGGCCGCATACCTCCCCATGTATTTTATGCCAGGAACCCCCATACAAAATTTGTGTTGTTAAACGACGACGAGTCGCGATATGACGCATTGTGAGCTTGTAGATCTGCTATTTTGGGCTGTTAAAGTGGTTAAACTGATTTTGATATCTTTTTTTTTTTTATGTTGGGCACCCTCTGGAACCCCACTCAAAGACCCCTGGGGTCCCCTGGCCCCACTTTGAGAAACACTGTTGTAATGTGTGTGTGTGTGTGTGTGTGTGTGTGTGTGTGTGTGTGTGTGTGTGTGTGTGTGTGTGTGTGTGTGTGTGTGTGTGTGTGTGTGTGTGTGTGTGTGTGTGCGCAGGCATACGGTGCCAGCAGTGATGTGGAGAGAGGCTCAGGGGAAAGACAAGCTGTGGTATGAATCCACTTTGAAATCACACCATCCCATAATACTCTATCTCCATGGAAACGCAGGGAGCAGGTACACACACACACACACACACACACACACACACACACACACACACACACACACACACACACACACACACACACACACACAGTGACAGCTCTCATAGTATCAAGTAACAATATTTACAAAACACACACACATGCGTAGAACTCTGTGTATGTGTCATTAACTACTGTACTATACGTGTGTGTGTGCATATTGTGACCTTTGACCCATATAAACCTGTCCTACTTGTCTCTACAGGGGTGGAGATCACAGAGTGCAACTGTACAAGGTACACACACACACACACACACACACACACACACACACACACACACACACACACACACACACACCTGTGTACAATATCGGGCCCCCAAATGATCTGCAAAAACACTAAGATCTTAAGATCTTAATGATAACATAAACATTAATATTAAAAAGTGATACCGTTAAATAAGACCTTAGTTCCATTGATCCAAAGTGGAACACAATGGATAGATTTGTTTTGTTAAAATAAACATGCTCTGGAAATGCACGCTGCCAACCCATCTGACCACTTAACACGGCAGCCGCTGGATTTTTTTTTTTTTTTCTTCTTTTTTTTGGGGGGGGGGTTAACGAAACAACATGAAAAGCTTCTAATGAATATTTTATAATCAATTAAATTGATTAGTCAGATTAACCACTGTATTATACTTCATCGTATGATGGGTGGTGTGCTAAAATAGTGGAGAATAGGCGATCTACAGATGGGCTATTTTCACGATTTTATTATCATCGTTCAGTAACCGTACTCGAGGCAAAAGTTTTAAATAATCGTAATATTGATTTGAAGTCATATCTCCCTGTCCTAAAGTCACTGTAGATCTGCTGTTTTACGCAAACTTGATGTCATGTCTCTCTCTCTTTCTCTCCCTCTCTCTCTCTCTCTCTCTGTCTCTCTCTCTCTCTCTCTCTCTGTCTCTGTCTTTGTCTCTCTGTCTCTCTGTCTCTCTCTCAGGTCCTCAGTTCGTTTGGCTACCATGTGGTAACATTTGATTACAGAGGTAGGTGGATGTTTTAGCAGTGTTGTACTACTGACCAGTCCTGGCAGCTTATTTTCACCATTTTGACTCTTAACTGGAGTTTTAATCTAATAAGTTATCACTTCAATGACAGTTGTCCCGCTTTTCTGACAAGGACAATTTATTTAAGTTTGATAGTTACAAAAAAAAATTGTGTGTGGTTGCAGGTTGGGGGGACTCCGACGGCAGTCCGTCAGAACATGTGATGACATCAGATGCTCTGTTCCTCTACCTGTGGCTGAGGGAACAGACTGGGAAGAAACCTGTGTACATCTGGGGACACTCACTGGGAACAGGGTACAAACACACACACATATATACACACACACACATATATTCACACACAGACACCTTGTCCGGTGTTGGTCGTTCACACATGTAGCATGCAACAGGAGAATAGGGTCTATTCACAGCAGCCATATTATGAAGACATTCACAGGTGTTACCAATGATACTAATGAAGGCTCTGTTCCATTCTGGTCAGACGGAGTCAGGGTGCTGATATTGTGCATGTTGGCTCACTGGAAACACCAGTGGGTCTACAGTTGGGGTCCAGGGACCCTCATGGGCTTCCAAATGGCCCCTTACAGGTGTGTAACTCTGAGAGTGTATAAATGGAACCAAATGGACCCGTTAGGGTCCATTTGGTTCCATTTGTACACTCTCAGAGTTATGGGGGTCGTGGAAACCACTGTGCTAGACTAAATGGAACAGAGCCTTCATTAGTATCATTGGTAACACCTGTGAATGTCTTCATAATGTGGCTGCTGTGAATAGAGCCTATTGCGTTCACACATGAAGATAAATAGTCCTATTTGATAATGTGAGGGGCGGGGGTCTGGGTAGCAAACGCACACATTAGCTACTCCCACGTAAATATAACACAGGCCCAGCTTGAGAGAGATGCGAGGATCAAATGCAATCTTTTACATTTATTTATTGATCGACACGCGGTCTCCCATTGATGCACCCATGCAAAACACAAACAAAACATATTTCCTACCATAGTAGGCCTAATGTAGGCAACTGGAAACATAACATTTGTCTCCATGTACAGACGGGTGCACACTGCGCAGGGAAGCGTCAGGTGTAGCTCGTTGTCTACAATTACTACAGTAGTAAAGAGACGTTTATGTTGTGTCTCGTTTATGAGCCATTGACCATTGAAGTTCGATCTGTGAATATTTCCAACTCAAACGCTAATAAAAAGCAGAATGAAATGTTTTCAAAAACCTTCCTGAGTGTACTGTTTAGCTGTAAATTACATTGTATATTATTTGTTTACATGGCCGACGCCATGTTGGATACGGCAACAATCAAGCACCACAGATTGATATGAGCCAGGTGCTCAGGCTCTGTCCAATAGCAGTGGTCCGGTATTGATAGCACCGGCCATTACCGAAAAATAGCAGAGCGCTGAATTCAGTCACTGACCAATCAGAATCAAGCATTCAACCAAGCCATGTAATAAATTACATCATGATCCTTGCAACAAAAAAAAAAGTCCTTGACGTTCCAGCAATTCTAAATTATAATACGTGTGTGTGTTTTTATTATTGTTATGTGAGTGTTTATAACTATAATTATACAGTGTTATCAGCAGATTAAATTGTGTTATAGAGATGGACTAAAAAGGAAGTGTTACCCTGTTGGCTGTCATCCCCTTTCTGTCTCCTAAAATGCACATCTTTTTGTGTCATTTATTTATTTTCAGAGTGGCCACCAACCTGGTGAGACGACTCTGTGACAGAGGTAAGGAAACACACACACACACACACACACACACACACACACACACACACACACACACACACACACACACACATGCACAGAGAGAGAGAGCACACAGCGGAGCATTCAGTTTGGTCGAGCATCTATAAATATAATAAGTCATGTTCGGGTGGGGAGGCTGATCTTTGTCACTCTATGTACTCTCTCTGAGTCTGAGGAGTAGGACAGAGGCGCTACGTCCTCCCGTTGGGGGCTCCTCACTGGCAGCTATATAAGGAAATACAAAAATAAGCTGTGAACTCAACATGAACGCAAGACAATATCCAGGCGATCAGGTCAGGACATTGTGAATCATAGAATCGTAGTTTTATTGTAACATTGTCAAAGAAAGAAAAGAGGGGCGGGTGGGTGCAGACAGAGGGTGATATCTATATCTATCTACATGAGGTTTAGGCAGCTCTCCGCCGCACCGATATCGGCCCGACTCGGCCGCCCGCGGAAGGCATTGGAAAGCGTCTCCTGCCGACAACCTGTTGTTAGATAGCGCTGTTCCGTCGGGTCGGGACTAGATTACGTTAATTAGCGTCAATCAACCGAGCTGCAACTCCGAGCTGGCTCCAGTGTTGCCAGATCCTGTGAGCGAAACAAGCGACCAGGTCTATGAAAACAAGCCTAAAAGAAGCGACCAGTTTCACCACTTACTATTACATCAGCTAAAAAGAATCTAGAAAGCAAAACTGACCTAAATGCCAACTTTTGCCAACAGACTGTTGTAGTCTGAAGTAGTCTGTTTGCTGGAGAGTCACCTTTTAGAGACAACGTAAAACGATAAAACAGTAGCAGCACAATGGCTGGGCCACATAAGAAGGTAGTCTGCATAAGGCAAAAACTTCACTCTACTACTTGAACCTCTACATTTTCAAGTAGGAGAGATTTATCTTTAAACCTCTACTACTTAAGTCTACTCTGTTTTCCCCTTACACCAAACCTCTACTACTTAGGTCTAGTCTGTTTTCCCCTTACACTTATAATGTATACTATTATTTTATACGGTTAAAACAGTTATGATGTATTATTTATGTAATACTGTTAACAGCAATTCAATCCGGAAATCTAAATTTACTTGAGTAAAAGTACAAAAGTATTGGTATCAAAATGTACTTAAAGTACCGAAAGTAGAAAGTACTCATTATGCAGAATGTACCATTTCACAAGTTTTCAAATGTTTAAAATGTATGGTGGGAGTGGCCAATAGGCTGACCTGAATGGAGCTTTGGGTCATGAAAGGTCAAGTTAAAAATGTAAAGCAAACGGGTGTAGCTACTCAGTACTTTACAGCCTTCCTAGAAATGCACTTGAGTAAAAGAAAAATATTTGTTGTGGAAATGTACTCGAGTAAGAGTAATGAGTGTCAAAAATATATAATACTCAAGTAAAGTACAGATCCTCAGAATATGTACTTCAGTACAGTAGGCTACTCAAGTACATTTACTCTACTGTCCACCACTGATTCTAACTGCTGTTATCTGGTGGGAAATAGGAAGGAAATTGGCACAGATAAATAAGTTACACCTGCAGGTTCTCAGAAGGAAATGAATGATGAAGAAATGACAAAGAAAAAACTGATGCTTTTGTAACTTAATTCTGAAGGAGGCTTCTGTAACTTAATTCTGAAGGAGGAAATGAAACTAACTAATGTATTTCATCATCGTAGGTTGATTCATTCCACTTGTTGTTCTGCTGGCTGCAACACACACACACACACACACACACACACACACACACACACACACACACACACACACACACACACACACACACACACACACACACACACACACACGGGAGTGATACACACATAATATGTAATCCAACATAAAGGTAAAACAGTCTGTAAAAGTATGTAATTGTCATGTAGATACATCAGACACCCTCTCACATACTGGAAATACTGTTTGGTTTAGGCGAGGGGCGGGGCTAGGATAGAGAGTTGAACCCATTAAGACCTGAGGCCGATTCTACAAATGCCCTCTAATTCAGTACAAGATTTTTCAAAATTGTTCAAAAATAGCAGATGTGATCTGCTATTAGATCTGCTAGATCTGCTAAGTAGCTATAGATCTGCTATTTTTGAATAGCCAACGCAAATATCTAAAATGACTCGAATGCTTTCCCGGTTTTAATGTGTTTAATGAGATGTAACGAGATGCTAACGGTATTTTTATTTATTTTTTATTAACTTTCAGGAACGCCTCCAGATTCTCTCATCCTGGAGTCGCCGTTCACCAACATCAGAGAGGAAGCAAAGAGTCACCCATTCTCTATGGTATGCACGCGCACGCGCGCACACACACACACACACACACACACACACACACACACACACACTCCGATTGGATGACATTTGTAACCTACCTGAAAATGTATGTTCTGTTTATTAAAGAGATGGAGAGACAGAGAGACCCCTGTTACTGAACATAGCAATGATATTACGATCATAATATAGTGCTTTAACTTTTTGTACTGACTTTTTGAACAAACTTTTTGTTCCATCCAAAAAACACCCTCTTTCAAACTTCAAACGCTCAAAAAAAATAAAGTTCTACTCTGTACATATACTGTTTTATATTTGAGGTGATATAGATTTTTTGTTTTATTTTTATGTTATGTTGATGAATTGAATACATAGGACCAGTCCAATAGGACTTTTAGACCAAGTGTATGACTGTACTCGTGCTGTTTGCATTTCTGTCTAATATAGTATCAATCAATCAATCAATCAATCAAACAAACAACATGCTGCAGTCTCTGCCATCTATGGTCTCTGCAACACACTGATGCCACCTGCTGGCTGAAAGTGGACACTACACCCTAAAAAAACTGAAGCTTTGATCTCTATGGCCATGAAATGTAGCATGAAATGTCTCTGATGTACAACTAAGTATAAAGTGGTGTAGTTTAAGTGGTTATCGATGTGAAATGTATGGTCTCTTTCATGTCTATGTTTATCTCCAACAACTTTTGCACTCAAAGGGCTAATTTTTGACATTATACACATGCACACACACACACACACACACACACACACACACACACACACACACACACACACACACACACACACACACACACACACACACACCATACATACTCATAGTAAACACATGAATACTGATTTGTGCATACGCACATTGACAACTGTTGTTTTTTTGTTGTGTGTGTGTGCGCAGGTGTACAGATATCTGCCAGGTTTTGATTGGTTCTTCCTGGATCCCATCACAGCCAGTGATATCCGCTTTGCCAGCGATGAGAAGTACGTAGCTGCATCCTCCCCTTCCTTCTGTTATCTTCTTATTGTTCTTATCAACATTTAATATGTTTATTTAACCCATTAAAACTGGGAAAGTGTGTGTGTGTCATTTTTGATTTTAGTGTTGGCTATTCAAAAATAGCAGATATACAAGTGCAAATATCTACACTAGCACATCTACAGTACAACAAGCTTGTAGAAGTGCTATTTTTGAAAAATCGTAATGATTTCTGCAAATGTTTGAATATATATTTTTGAAGCATTTTTAACTCAAATCTTTGGTTCTGGGGGTCGCTGGAACAAATTTTTTTGAGATGGGGTTGGAGGACAAATATGTACATATTATTTTGGGGGTCCTTGACTTGAAAATGTTTGAGAACCACTAATATAGCAACATACATTTTTCAGAAAAGGAATTTTAAGATTTAGATTAGAAGGCATTTGTAGAATCGGCCTCAGGTCTACATGTGTTAATTATATATATATTTATATTGAACCACTCTCTCTCTCTCTGTCTGTCTCTCTGTCTGTCTCTCTCTCAGTGTGAACCACATCACGTGTCCTGTTCTCATCCTGCATGCAGAGGATGACAGCGTGGTCCCGTTTCACCTGGGGAAGAAGGTACAAAAAACACCCTGACATGTGTTGCTCATAGATGTCAGAATATTCATTTCAAATATAATTTCAAAAATAGCAGATATACAAGCTCATAGCGCGGCACCGAGTGCCGCGCTACAAGCTTGTAGATCTGCTATTTTTGAAAAATCGTGAAAATGTGTGCACATCTTATATATAATATATATATATTTTTAAAGCTAACATTTTTAACTCAAATCTTTGCTTCTGGGGGGTCCCTGGAACAAAATATTTTGACGGGGGTCGGCGGCCAAATACATATAATTTTGGGGGTCCTTGACATGAAAAAGTTTGAGCACCACTGATATAGAAACATACGTTTTTCAGAATACTGTTGAGATTTAGGAGACATGTAGAATCGGCTTCAGGTTTCAATCAATGGGTGGCAGCCCTAACCCTAACCCTAACCCATGGCAGAATTTCAATATGTTTATGTCAGATTTCTTGGTAAGGGGTTAACTGACTAAATCCTCTCTTCTTCTTCTTCTTCCTCCTCCTCCCTCTGTGTCTCCTGCAAGCTGTACACCATGGCCTCACAGTCTAAGAGCCTGAGCGGTCAAAAGGTCCAGTTTGTTCCCTTCTCCTCATCTCTGGCCTACAAGCACAAGTTCATCTACAGGAGCCCAGAGCTGCCACACATCCTCAGGTACGCGCGTGCACACACACACACACACACACACACACACACACACACACACACACACACACACACACACACACATGTTTTTATTACTATACTTGTGAGGACATCAACACTTAAGGACAGCCATGTTATGAATGCCATTTAAAAATAATAATTGCCATTTTTAACCGTAAGCCTAAAACCGAAAAACAGCAGATCTGCAAGCTCACAACGCGTCGCGCTGCGACGCGTTGTGAGCTTATAGATCAGCTATTTTTCGGTGCATGACACTGGCGCGCAACTAAGTATAAATCATGTTGAACTCTAATTCTAATCCCTAAACCTAACCTCTAAATGTCTAATACCGACCTGAATGTTTTTCTAATTGTAAAGGTATCTCTTAAAAATGTTTTTGTTAACTATAAAACAACCATTTGTCTTGTGAGGACCAGGAAAACGGTCCTCACAATGTATATTTCTTCAAATGCTACTATACTTGGTCCTCGCAAGTATAGTAATACAATCACACACACACACACACACACACACACACACACACACACACACACACACACACACACACACACATTTTAATCATTTATTTATGTCCACATAAGAGATACAATACAAGGACACAAATATTACAAGGTGCTGTCAAAAATGTACAGTCAGCAAATCATGGACAAATACTCCCACACCTTTTAGGGGTACAAATAACAGCGTCTTCGCCATATTTGGCGGCTACCGATAGTAGAAGAGATTCCACAGAATTTTGCAAGCCGTTTGGCTGTTTTTTTTGGCATCCCAAGTTGTTGGAAGCCTCTTACAACCAACCTATGTACATGTCCTAGGCTGCCAAAGATAAACACAAATAGATTGCACCTATAACCTAGCTCTGTGATGGTATGGAGGAGCGGCTGGTATTTAATGACTTTGGTCATAAAAGCTTCCTCTAAGCTAGAATCAAAGGTGCAGGCCATTTCAAGAATGGAAACTGATCTGTTTCCTTCATTGACAACAACAACATCTGGTGTATTAGCAGAGAGATGTGCAAAGATTTCAGGATTTTCAGTACAGAGTTGAAACATGGAAGGTTTGACACAGGAATGTTTGTTCTCACTGACGGTGTAAAATGTTTAGATATGTCCTTAGTTATGAGATCAACTATTCTGTCGTGGCGTGCTATGTAAAGCCCTTTATAGGCAAAGCAGCCATTCAGAATGTGTGGAGACACACACACACACACACACACACACACACACACACACACACACACACACACACCAGCGTTCATTTTGACAGCAAACTTTTATTTAGTTTAAGTCTTAGTCTTTTGAATGAAATTCCATTTAGTTGTATTCATATTTCAATCATCTGAAATGTTTTAGTTTTAGTCTAGTTTTAGTCAACTAAATCTACAGTTGATTTTGTCGATTTAAAAATGTATTTCGACAGGCCTTAATGGCATCCTAATGGCTGATTTACACTTAACTGTGTGCCGAATATAGCCGATCTACAAGCTCACAACGCGCCTGCGAGCTTGTAGATTGGCTATTTTCGGGCTACGGCACCCTCACACACAACCATGATGACTTGTCTTACTTCTATTGGATCTCCTCTCCACTAGTCCCTCCCTAACATTATAGTCTAGTTTCTATTTGCTGATGAAATTGTCAATATATTTAGTCTTAGTTTCAGTCATCCTAGCTTAGTTTTTATTTAGTTTTCGTCAGAGAAAAAAGGTAGTCGACGAATATTTATCGTCATAGTTTTAGTCGACGGAATTAACACTGACACACACACACAAATACGCGCACACACAGGCACGTATGTGCACGCGCACGCACGCATGCACGCGCGCACGCACACGCACACACACACACACACACACACACACACACACACACACACACACACACACACACACACACACACACACACACACACACACACACACACACACGCATGTGGTGATGATGTAACACGAATGAATGTGTGTTCTTGTTGTCTTCCAGTGACTTCCTGGGCAGGGATCACCCTCACGCATAGACTGACAGCCAGGGCAACCAATCAGGAACCACTCTACACACGCGAGCACACACACACACACACACACACACACACACACACACACACACACACACACACACACACACACACACACCATGTACTGTACACACAGTGGGTCTCATTTGTGTATTTTGTAAATAATTATGTCAGTTTCCTGGTGAAATGGAGCAGACTGAAACAGAACGTGAACACATTTGGTCAAACATTGTGTATCAATGTACTGTAAGTAGAGTTTCATCACTGGGATTAAAGGTGCTGTAAAGTGATATCTTTTGGGTCAAAACGTTTGACCCAAAAAGTGTTTAATTAAAACGTTAAAGCTTTATACGATGATAGTAAATCATTGTGTGTTTGTTCAGTAACAGGAGTCTCCCGTTGGCCACAAGCTCTTTAGTAAACAGAAAATACATTTTCAGGTGGGTTGCCAATATCCTCCAATCAGGAGAAAGAACCCATTCATAGCTTACATTTTCCAGTGTTGGAGTTTCACTTTTGTCTGCTCATTTTGTATTTTCCGAGCTGGAGATTTCCGGGGAGACCCGTGTTACTGAACAAACACTGTACAGCAGTGATTACTGTCAGAATATAGAGCTATTTAAGCATTTATTTTAACAAAATCAATTTCCCTTAATGCTCCTTTTAACATGTGCAATGAAAGTGGAAGTTAGATGATGTCGTAAGCCCAATACGTGGAGGTCTGCTATTTACGACGCGCGACACCGTCGTGTGGCGAAGCATTTGGCTTTACTGTACACTATGTTCTTGATAAATGAAGCCCATTGTGTACACACACACACACACACACACACACACACACACACACACACACACACACACACACACACACACACACACACACACACACACACACAGAGCTTTCTGAGGTGCTGTTTTGCGTCTCTTAAGATCTCAAAAGAAAAAAAAGACCTGAACTTTTACAACACGGACCCATTCCTTCACCTTAGCATTCCTACAGGACATGGGATGGTCGTCCGGACAACAGCCTGTGCACTGTGACTCGTTGCCACGGTAACAAGCGGATGGGTCTGGAATATTATGCACTGAACTTCAACACAACGTTAAAATAAGGACCATAATGAAAAAAAGAAAGAAAAAAAAACACCTTTATTGTGTTTTCAAACCTTTTTGATGATTTCTGTATCTGGGGGCCGATTGATCTCTGACTAGAGGGGTATTTTAACGATCAATACAGAGTTTCCATCGGAATCGGCGGAGCAATGAACCCTGGGAAGTGGAGTTTGGACTGGAGTGGTACTGTACATTTGGTTTGAGTGTGTTCGGAAGACAATGTGACGAACAGTGTGTGTTTGGTTTTACATTAGAAATGTGCAATGTAGGCATTTAGCACTCTGTTTCCTAAACAGTGGGTCGGGACCCATGTTTGGGAAGTAATGGAAACTAGCAGATCTATAAGCTTGCAACGCGGTGCGAAGCGACGCGTTGTGAGTTTGTAGATCTGCTATTGTCACTAGTTTCACTAGAGCGTCTAGTAAATGCCTCCATTGTAAACCGTTTTGATCATGCAGAAATGAAGTGGAACTTTTTAAAAAAAGTGTGTTTATTTTCTGTCTTTTAAGTTGTTTTATTTTTAAATTTGTCCATCGGGTTGTTTGACTGATTTTGTCACCGTCTGATGGAAACCTTGTATGTCCAAAACTGTTACTTTTCAGGAAATGTAAAAAAATAATAACCTGTGTTACAACGGATCCAATGTTGTTATTTTAGTCACAAGGTCTTTAGTTTAGTATTTATAAAACCAACAGAGACACTTGAACTTTCACTTCTAAAATCTTTCAAAAGTACGTGGCTAAAATAGCCAATCTACAAGCTCACAACTCGACGTGATGCACCGCGTTGTGCGCTTGTAATTCGTCCATTTTTGCTACTTTTGCTACTTTCTTTCATTTACCAAAAAAACTAACATGCAATGTTTAAAATATGGAGATACAAAGGTTCTTCCTGATAGCGACCATTTATTCTCAAAATGGAGGATTTTTATTTATTTTCAAGCCAGGCTTGTTTTGTTTTATTTTGAAGGCCAATATAAACTTGAATTAAGACGTAGCGTCGTTCGATGGGTCTTTGACGCTCTCAACGCCGGACTGGAAGTCAGGAAGTTCTGCTCTCGTTACACTGAAGTTGTGCTTCCAAAAATGGCAAAAAAAATAGACACTTTGTTTTGCATGCTCCAGAGGTCACACGGGTCATGAGTAGCTTCGAGGTTCCATAAACACTTCTGTGCAAATTATGCAGTAAAATCCTCAGTGATCATTTATCTCAGATAGCGTGCAAATGTAACCAAATGGACCCGTCACTGAGGTGCAAATGTATAAATAAACACTGAGGTTTGTACTGTTGTACCCGTGTATACTTTTGTACAGTTGTTAAGTGGTCAGAAAATGCTCTGAAAATGTATGTGGCACACACTCATATTATGTTATACTATCATTAATTACTATCGTAAGTGTTTATCAGTTATTTGGGGGCCCACAGGCAATACCCTCGTGTCTCACCAGTGGGCCCCGGCCAACAGGTTGAGCATCGCTGATTTAGATCTTTGTGCAAAAAAAATCTCTGTATGAATTCCTCATGTGTATTTTCAGATCCCCACTCCGGTACATTCTTTCCCGCTTGTCAATGCAAGTTCCCCCTCCACGAGAACCGGAGCTTGTAGATCTGCTATTGTAGAAATGTTCAATAACACAAATCTTCTCTTTTGGGGGTCCCTGACACAAAAGATTTTCACATGGGGGTCTTGCAGCCGATCTACGCATCAGTTTGGGGGTCCTTGACACGAAAAGGTTTGAGAACGATTGGTGTAGAATGACAGAATACTTAATACATTGAATGAAGCCGTTGGTGATTGCTTCTGTCATTTAGTGCAGGGGTCTTCAACAGGGGGTCCTCAGAGTTACTACAGGGGGTGCGCCAGATCGTTGTGTGATTTTTATATTAACCACTTCAACCAAGCATCCCTATTCTGAGGAGAACTTTAGCCAAAAATAGCAGATCTACAGTACAAGCACGTAGATCTGCTATTTTCGGCAAAGTGGTTTGATGTAGGGTGGAAAAAGCGCAGACTAAGTACAGAGTGAAAGGTCAAGTTTACTAAGTATTGTTTAAGTGCATGGTTACATGTCTGGAAATACACAATACACATAACATGAATCCAACATGATAGTGCTGTGAAACAAGTCTATTATGAAGCTGCCTATGAAATCTATGAAAAAATAAATATTTTATATAATGGGGGTCCCTACTTTATCTCGCTCTCAGCCAAGGGGTCCTTGGCCTGAAAACGTTGAAGACCCCTGATTTAGTGGAAAAGAAGCCCTCAGTATGTTTGTAGATTTGTATTGCAGCCTGGCTTTCCACAAAGAAAAGGCCTCATTTTTGTGCAGTAGTCAGAATCAGAATCAGGTTTATTGTCACATCACAGGTTTACAAGGTAAAAAAGTGGGTGAAATTCGTTTTTGTACATTATTCCCATCACAACGTTAATTTCCATAGAAAGAAGAGGGGGGGGGGGGAAGAAGAAGAGGGGGTGGGGGCAGTCGGAAGGAGATCAAACAAGAGAACAACAGAAGGCCAAACAAGTTATCTACATATTTACAAAGTACCTGAGATAAAGAACAAACTAAGGTGCCTGAACATAGCAGCAATGTATGTATACTGTCGGTCGGGTTGGACAAAGCATTAAATCATTTGTCACTTGTTTAACAAAACCCAGTAATAAGAGAACCAAATTATAAAATTAAATGTTGATATATTATGCATATTATTATATCAACACAATGCAATTGTTTTGCACATTTGCAAGTTGCTTCCAACGTGAAGAATAAATGGGCATTTTAAGTGTTCTATGAAAGGCCTCTATTGAGTACAATGTATTTAGAGTTTGAATGAAGTGGGCCTTTTAATATAAATATATTAATATATGACAATGTGAGACAATCACTGACTTTTAACCATGGGGTTAAAGGAGTAGTTCACCCCCAAAAAATACGTATTTACTATAAATTACACACCCCATGAAACCTTGAATTCATGGACATTTGTTTTGTTTTTGTTGCATTCCTGAGCCAATAATTTGATGATGGGGTGGCTGGTCAGTAGGAGACTCAATTGAGTCTCCTCTGCTGGCCTTTTGTCCTTGTGGTGGTTGATAGAAGAGTACCTCTTTACACTGACTGGCTTTGAGCAACAAAAATTATCAAAAGGAAATGAGGAATGTCCAAAGGTTAAGGTTTATTCCATCTTCATTACAGTTACAGGCTTGAACACATGAACTACATTTACTTTAATAAAACTCAAGAAAACATGAAATACATTTACTTTAATACATCTCAAGGTAGAAGGCAGCAACAACAACAAAACCACATCTTAAAAGCTGTGAGCCTCCACATTCTCCAATCAACTACACCTGGACCTCTCTTGGTTCTTATTCTCTCTTCTCCTCCATGACTGTAGAGGGCGACAAAGCATAATGTCAAGAACAACATGGTACATGTACTGTAGATCAGCTTCTACAGTACATAAAGTAGTATAATGGCATTGTATGACCTTTTTTTAAACAACAGTATAGTCAGATAATTGTGTCACAGCACCCCTAGGGTGCCACCGTCCGCCACGGGGCACCCACTTTGAGAAACCCTGCCCTGGAAGGTAGTTAGTTATTGCTCCACACTCCCTAGAGCAGGGAGGGAGGGGCGGGCTTTTTTAAGTCCTCCAATTGTCGGGCTCCCCCCCCCCCCCTCACACACACACACACACACACACACACACACAGCAATGTTTTGGAAGTAAAAGATAAAAATAAACAACTCATAATATAACGTTACTCCAGTCAACGTTGAGTAGAGTTGTCAATGTTTACCAGAGTGGTGAAAGCAGCTAAAACACAAACAGAAGTGCATTTTCTCCATCTGACTAAACTGAGGTGAGTTTCTACAGGTGACTTAGCTTTGCTAATTAGCTGCTTAGCATCAAAGGAATTGATAGAATTTTATTTTACTTGTTAAAGCAACAACTAGTCAGGATGCAGCATTGTTGTGTTGTGTGATGTGATGTGAAGTGAATATGTTGTATTGTTGAGCCGTGTTTGATTGTGATGCTAAGACAGGCTTCAGTATGCAGGCCTAGTCAGTGGTATAAACTAAAGTAATAAGTACATGTACTCTAGTACTATACCATTTTGAGGAGCTTTTACTTTACTGGAGTATTTTAATATTCAATACTTTTACTTCTCCACTACATTCCAGACACATATTTTACTTCTACTCCACTACAATTATTTAAAAACTTGAGTTACTAGTTACTTTGTAGATTATTATTACAAAACATACCACTTCAGCCCTATAGCCTATATAGTTTGGCTATTTGAAAATAGCCGATCTACAAGCTCACAACCCGTCCCATCGTAACACGTTGTGCATAATGAGTACTTTTACTCAAAAGTATATTTTGATTCCAATACTTTTTTACTTTTACTCAAGTACATTTTGAATACCAGACTTGTACTTGTAATAGAGTATTTTTGTATTGGTATTTTTACTCAAGTAAAGAATTTGAGTACTTTTTACACCACTGGGCCTAGTAAATCACTTTACACATTCACCATGGATTCTGGATGGCTTGGTTCCAGGCTTAACATAACTTATAAAAAATATTTTGGAAATCTAAAATTAATGAGTTTGACACCACAACATGGGCGCCACTGCTATGCCCTTAAAGTGTATACAGGTATTTGCACATTTATACAGTTACAATTGAATGACTTTAATACTAAATTGGCCAAATGATCAAATATGTAAGAAAGAAGCAAACATTGTGATATTGGCCGATCTACAAGCGCATGTATACATATACTAGGCTGTGTGTAAGTTATGACATGATTCAGTATACTGTACGTATACTAGGCTGTATGTTGTGACAGGATACAGTATACATATACTAGGCTGTATGTTGTGACAGGATACAGTATACGTTTACTAGGCTGTATGTGATACAGTATATGTTTACTAGCCTGTATGTTGTGACAGTATACGTCTATGTGGCTCTCGGTTACTTGAATCTTTCTTTCTTTCTTTCTTTCTTTCTTTCAGATACTCAAGGCTGGCAGAGGTGTTGCAGGGGGGACACCCCCCTCTTCATTATAAGCCTGGACTATTAAGACATCAGTGGAGAAGGGGAGCAAGAACTGGGCTTCACTACTACAACTAGGAGCTCTAGATGGCTCCCTGATGTAGTCTTTTTACATTTTTTATAAACACACACAGACACACCCCACACACACACCCACACACACACACACACACACACACACACACACACACACACACACACACACACACACACACACACACACACACACACACATACACACACACACACACACACACACACACACACACACACACACACATATGACGACTGCGGTTCTCACCTACAGTGTAACACCCCCTCCCCCCAGACCATCCACCTCTAATAAAGTACTGGTGAAGCTAACCAGATGTATGGAGGATGGAGATGGCGGGAGTCGCCGCTGGAAGGCTCATCCGAGGATACCCTGCCCTAGAGACCGAGATCTGGAGATCTCTCTCTATCCATGGGTTTGTCGGACTTGGCCGAAGACCTCGTCCTTCTCGGGGTTTCCCCTGAAGACGGCTGATGAAGACAGCTCAAAGTAGGAACCTCTTTAGGACTGTCACGATTATGACATTTTACTTGACGATTAATTGTCGCTCAAGTAATTGCGATTAACACGAATAGTGGAAATTGCAGTCTGCTATTTCCACTATTTTTTTTAATGTTTGAAAACATATTAACATTTTTCAACATGGAAATGATTATGACGATTATCTGAAAAAGTATTGCGATTATCTCAAATACTTGCGATTAGGTGATCATGTAATAATTGTGACATACCTAATTTTTCCTTTTCCTTTGCTGGATGCTGCTGCTGCTGCTGCTGCTGCAGTTTATGTTGGATGCTGTTCGTGTCATGTGCTGATGTGGCTCAAGATGTAGCTCTGTTGGGGCCCGTGTGGCAGTGAAACATGTTCAGTGACTGTTTGTTTGTGGCTCTGGAATTGAAGGCTGATGTGAATCTAGACTATGTTGGCTGTGTTGTGGCTGTTATTGGAAGAGTGTGTGTGTGTGTGTGTGTGTGTGTGTGTGTGTGTGTGTGTGTGTGTGTGTGTGTGTGTGTGTGTGTGTGTGTGTGTGTGTGTGTGTGTGTGTGTGTGCGTGTGCGTGCGTGTGTGTGGTCACACACTTTTTGGTAGGTACCAAAAGGTCAAGGGGACTGTGTAAATCCGGCCTGGACTTGGTCATTTGACCTTTCACACTAGTCACTGCAGCTACATTCATCAAGGCAATCTACTTTTTCATTTAAAACTTCATTCAACCTCCTCTTGTGTGTTGGCTAGTGGGGTGCGTCTAACGAGACATATATACTTCATCGCGCAACGGTATTGCGCGCCGAGAACAGCTGACATACAAGCTCACAACTGCGTCGCGGATGTGAGCTTGGAGGTCTGCTATTCTCGGCCGTTCTCTGCGCGCGACACCTTCGCGGGACAGAGCATAAATTAGGCTCAGCTGCGCGAATCAAGCAGGTTCTGGTGCCATGATCATAGAGCGCTCCCTCCGTTCTTATGACAGCCACGGGAGGTGGGGTTTGGGGGACAACTGCTTTGAATTGTTATTATTGTTTACACACAACAGAAACCAAGGATTATATATTTCAAGAGCGAGAGATCACAGTAAAAATCCTAAGCATTCTTCCTCCACACTGGGAGAAAAACAGCATCTGAAAGTTTGATGGGATGCATTATTACATGTGAGGCTGTGATCACTTTAACATTGCATCTTATGAGCGGTGGGGTTCAGTGTGGTTCTTATCAGTGTGACGTAGTCTGGCATCAGGCGCAAACAAATCAGTCAGCTCCATATATGTGCACAAAAGGGGGCATGGCCATAAATGGGCATCAGTCATCACTATATGCCAGTATATGAACTCCATATGGGCCTAAAAGGGACAAGGACTGACAGATCCGGATATCTCCATATATGGGCATATCAGTCGGATTGGCGGTGCAACGTAGGTGTGAGGCCCGACCTCTAGTGTTAAAAAAATATCAATACTAATAATTCACTAATATTTGACTGTGAACAGCTAGTGTACTGCCTTGCAGGCATTAATTTAGAACTTCTGTTTATTGCTTTAAATGATGTTCTTAAACTTAAATAAATATAGTCTAAGGTTTGTTGATATATTTCAAGGGAGGGGAAGGAGAGAATTCAGATAAATACACAATATTCAACCATTTCTTAATTAAATTTCAACTTGCACACAAACAGTGGTTCCAAACATTTTAGTCTCCCCGGGAATCCAAACTAGTGAAAATAGCCGTTTCACTACTTCTTAAAAGTTTGTTTTCATCTTTGATTTTTCATTTATTTGTGAAACTATTTAGAAAAATGTTTGATTTGTTGTAATTTGTTTAAAAAAATATATATATATATATATTTTCGAGTGGTGCCAACCACTCCTATATCTGACTTTGTCCGTGTGTCCGTATGTATGTATGTATGTCTGTCCAATAAACAAACATTGATGACAACATCAATACCAATACAGGGCTCATCAAAGGCACCACTCTCTTAACACAGGGTGTGATCTTTTTTAAATTGTAGGAAACGAAAAAAGGGGATATTTACCCAGAAGAATTGTTCCATATGTACACTCTCTAAAAGTCCATTTGGACCCCTGGTCGGTCCCCGGACCCCCATGTGAGAACTACTTTTCTCCCAGCTTGAGCCTTGCAAAGTCGTCAGCCATCTTTAGCGCCTCCTGCAGGCAGTGTGTGTTTGTGCCGGTGGCCTGGGCAGACATGTCCTTGCCGCCCGACTTGCCTTCCAGCAGGGGGCAGAGCTCCTTTACCCACTCGCTGGCCTTCAGGCCACGGTCGGCCACGTCCTGCGGGACTTGGCACAAACAGATGATCTTGCCGGCCTCCTGGTCCACGGTGAAGAGCAAGGCGGCAGTCTGCGGAGAGTGGGTCTTCAACAGCTTCAACGACTCGTTCAGAGCCTTGGCCGAGGCTCCGCCCTCCATCTCCATGACGAGCAACGGTTGGTTGGGGCTGCTGTCAATGATCTCCTTTGTCTTCTCCAGGACTCTCTTCTGGACGTCGGCCTTGCCGGCGCGGTCCAGGTCGTCCATCGTCTTCCTCGAGGCCTTCAGAGCGTCCCTCATCTCGTCTTTCTGCCACTGGGAGATCAACGCCGTGCCGAGGGATTCAGTCATGTCGGCGATCTCTCTCTGGATGTCCTTGTTCGTTGTGGTCTGATCCTTCACCTTTTCACCCAGCACCGACAGAGACCGACGCAGGGCGTCAGCTCTCCTCTGGGCTTTCTGGGCCTCGCCGCCTGTCGCGGCGACCATGCGTCTGACGCCCTTAGCGATGGCCTCCTCTGAGACGATGACAACGACTCAGCGTGGCTCGAGTTGCGTAGGTGAGTTCCTCCGCATAACTCGATGGAGGTGAGCAATCCAGCATCACTACTGGGGTTAGTTAGCAAGTCCTGGACGGGGATGCCAATAGACACGACTCGCACTGGGTCAGGGTAGGCCTCGTCGAACACGGCGCGTAGACCTTGGATGGCTTTGGCTTTAGCCAGAGGGACGTCCAAGGCGTACACCGGCTTAGCATCTCGGATCATGGCGCATGCGATCTCCTCGGTGCGGCGGACTTCGTCCGTGCTCAGCGCGCCCTTGGAGGTGAAGTCGAAGCGCAGGAGGTCTGGGGCAACCAGGGACCCCCTCTGTTCAGTGTCTCCCAGGACGTCACGCAGGGCAAAGTTGAGTATATGGGTGGCGGTGTGGTTACTCATAATGGGCCTTCGACGAGCGTCGTCTACGTGTAAGGTGACACGGTCCCCGACCTTCAGCGTTCCATGGACTGTCCCCACGTGGAGAATGTAACCTCCTTTCATCTGAGTGTTCTTCACTATAAACTCCATCCTGTCGTCTGGGTTGTCATCGTCCCTGAACATATAGCCCTCATCAAAGGTCTGTCCTCCTTGCTCAGCATAGAAGGACGTTTGGTCCAGCACTACGCCACACTCCTCGCCCGTGGTCACCTCATCACAGAAGGCTCGCTCACGCCGCAGGGCCAGGACTGTGACCGAAGGCTGTTCAAAAACGTAGTTGCCATCGTCGTCTGAGGTGTATTTGTACTTGGGGGTGTCGTCAGTGGCAGGTACGTTGTTGTTTCTCAGTTCTTCGATGGCATTAATGTCCAGCAGGATGCGCTCCTGGTCACCGACAC
>NC_139950.1:5850877-5918722 GCF_963454915.1 Gymnoscopelus microlampas | reverse complement strand
CGATCGTGATGGTCCGAGCGTGGTCAGCCAGCACACGGTAGGCCATGTCGACACCATCTGAATCCTCAGCACCCACCTTACCCGTGTAAGACCTGGCTTTTGTTCCCTTCTGAATGGCATCAAAGTATGGCGTGAAGAGGTCGGTGTCATAGTTGGACATCTTGCTCTGCAGTACGGAGACCAGACGCTCCAGACCCATGCCTGTGTCGATGCTTTTCTTGGGCAGCAGCATGAGCTCCGTCTCCGACTCCCTGTTGAACTGAACGAACACCAGGTTCCAGATCTCTAGCACGTTGGGGTCGTCCATGTTGACCAGGTCAGAAGCGTCTCTCCCTCCGATGCGGTCGTAGTGGATCTCGCTGCAGGGGCCGCACGGACCGGTGTCCCCCATCTCCCAGAAGTTGTCCTTCATACTGCCGGGCAGGACGCGGGCCTCGTCCATCCCCAGGTCCAACCAGATCTGCTTGCACTCCAGGTCGGGCTCCAGGCCCGCCTCAGCGTGGCCCCCGAAGTAGGTGACGTACAGACGCTCGACGAGGAGTCCAAACTCCCGGGTCAGCAGCTCCAAGGCCATCTCGCAGGCCTGACGCTTGAAATAGTCCCCAAAGGACCAGGAGCCCAGCATCTCAAAGAAGGTGTGGTGGTACACGTCTTTGCCCACGTCGTCAAGGTCGTTGTGTTTGCCGCCAGCGCGGATACACTTCTGAGAGTTGGCGGCACGACGCAGGCGGGCCATGGGGTGGGAGGGGTCGATGGTGTTGAGGAAGATCGGCTTAAACTGGTTCATGCCGGCGTTGGCGAACAGCAGTGTGGGGTCGTCCAGCGGGATGGTGGACGATGATGGAACATGGAGGTGATCATGGCGACGGAAGTAGTCGATGAACTTCTTACGTATCTGAGCACCACTTAGTACACAGTCCATTCTGGATTATTAGCTTTTGAAGTTGCTATTGCTTCTGAATGGAAAAAATAACTGTTATGTGCAGCTTTGAGTTTGCACAAAGGCTGCAGTATGGCTGTGACCTGCCTTTAAAGCAGGCCTTAATGCTCCGCGTCACAGTGACGTCACGCTGAATGCGCGCTCATCGTGGACGCAGTAACCCGGTACATTCAAATCCATTATTTCTGACAGTCTATGCTAGGACGCAAGTGCTAGGTCCCCTTAAATCCGACCACCACAGCAGGATTTTTTTCTGTAAATTAAAATTAGGCAAGGCTATTTGAAAAAATAATATATATACGTTTTTTTTAATATATATTCTTCTGCCTTTATTGATAGTTACCAATGGAAGATGGCGCCGACCATGTATGTCTTTATAGCCTTAGATCAAGACTATCGTAGATGTATTTTATCCAAAAAAGCCAAGCAACGCAATAAGGCTTCGAGCCTTACAGGCCTCGAAACCTTAATAAAATCAAACTGGAGATTAGAGCAATGATGAGAAGAAGAACCCTTTATTATGAAAAGTATAGTCCAGTGCAGAAACACAGTATCACACATAATACACAACCTTCTGGAACAGATTGAAGCCTCACTGGTACACCTCAGAGTTAACCCCTCACTGCCTGGTACACAACATATTTGAACATAATTGTCACCGTAGAGTGGAAAAAACTTTTATGTCCAAAACTGTTACTTTTCAGAAAGTTTAAGAAAAAAAAAGATTTGAAAAATATAGCAATAACTAGAGTCTCGGGGGGCCCCCAGCCGCGCACGGGGCTCTAGGGCTGTGAGGGCGCGCTTATTTTGGGGTACCAAAATGGTGGGATAGAACTGTCCAAAAGTTAAAAAAATAAATAAAAAAATTGGAAAAAAATGTTTATTTTTCTTTTTTACGTGGTGGTCCGCGGACCCCCTGTGAGTGTTGGGACCCCCGGGGACCCCCCCTGGAACATGGCGGACCCCTTCGGCTGTTTTTTTTTTTTCATGAACGTCCTTGCTTGTTTTTGTCGCTTGTTTTTGAAAACCTGGCATCCCTTTTTGAAAACCTGGCATCCCGACTGACATCACTGACGTATCCTTGGTATTTGTACTTCCGGGTTGCATAATGATGACATCACTGTCGAATCCTTTGGTGTCATGAACCTACGCTGGTTTGTTTACCAGATGTTGCAGGACAACGTGCTGTAGTGTGCCCGTCGCCGTTTCTTTTTGTGTTTGGGATGTACATGGCACGTGAAGGACGGACATATTGTGATTGAGACATGAGAGAAGTGAAACTAACGGCCTGGGTGGAACAAAAGAGGTACATAAGAAGGGGGGGGGGGGTTGAAGCGAAGGACCTGCTTGTGTGTTGTTGTGGAGATGCGCAGAGTTCAATGGCGGCCGCTCGTGTTGTTTCGGCTAAAGCTGTCGCCGTTCGGTGACGGTGGTGCGCACGGTCAACGGTACGAAACTGTTTCACCGTCCGTTTTGTCCGTAATGTGGTGAGTGGAATAAATTATGTTGCGACGTGGAAACTGTGAAGTGAGCAATGATAGGTGCCCTACGCCACCCGTAAATTCTAAGCCTCCGCCGTGGCTACTGTGTTGGCGAGATGTGGTGTGTCTGCGTTATGTTTACTCGATTACAGAGCTTTGGCTATAGCGTCAGCGGCGCGCGGAAGTGACTTGCCGATTATATAAGTAGATAGCAGATGTACAAGGTCACACGACTTGTTGTGAGCTTGAATATCGGCTCTTTTGTGTGATACTATTAGTATGATGAGAGAGAGAGAGAGAGAGAGAGAGAGAGAGAGAGAGAGAGAGAGAGAGAGAGACCCCCTTTGACCAATTGGAGTAAGATTGGTTTCAGTGATACTTAGAATGACCCTCTACATTATTGCAAAGTTTCAAACAAATGTGAGTCTGCATGTACGTGTTAGGGGCAGATGAATAGTTATCATAAAAGTGCAATATTAATTGGCTCATAAAAGCTTAATGTTTTCACTTAGAAAAAATCCATGCCATGTTTTTGTCGGCATAGGTCCAGAGTACATGTGTAGACAGTTTCGTGCAGATTGCTCAAAAATCCCAGGAGTAGTTTGATTTTAACTGCTTTTCATATAATTCAAGATGGTGGGAGATCTAAAGGTCAGAGGTCAAAAGTCAGCATATAAAAGTTGTTAGGCATGAGGAGACGCATGTGTGTATCGAAGTTTCATGGCTGTAGGTCAAACAGGGCATGAGTTGTACCTGTTCAAATTTGGCATTTTCTTTTTTTTTTCTCAAATATTTATCCCGCGATTTTTGTAACCAATTTTTTTTCACCCGGTGCCAATTTCCTAAGTGATCCTGGGCGCTACACCAGCGCTATGCCAGTCCCCCACAGCCTGGGGAGGCCAGGGCCGAGCTCATGCTTCCTTCAGTGCATGAGAGCCAACTGACCTTCTTGTCACCTGCCAGGGGGGAGTTTCCCTGGTAGGACGTAGTGCGTGGAAGGAACACGTTATTCCAACCAGTTCCTTTCCCCTCCATCAGGCGCCCCAGCTGTCATGGGGGAGGCGGTATAGTGACCAGGATTACTACATGTTTTTGTGAGGGTATTAACTACCCTGAGAGACACGGGGAGAACATGCAAACTCCACACAGAGTAGGCCCTTTCGCCGACCCCACCCTAGGGTATGGGCGCTGATGACGCGGAGGAGAAGACACGCCCCCAGCGCCCACAGCGTCCCCGGCGGGAATCGAACCCAGGACCTTCTTGCTGTGAGGCGATAGCGCTACCGACTGCGCCACCGTGCCCCCCAAAGTTGGCATTTTCAATCGAGTGCTACAGCGCCACCCTTTGGCCTATGTTTGTGAGTTTCGAGTCTTTGCCATTTGGCATAGCCCTCTACCATATTGCCGAGTCTCGTAAAAGGCGTATGCACGGTTGGGCCAGAACTGAAAAAACGGCGCAGGAAAGAGAAAGCCAAGCAACGCCACCCTTTGGCCAATGGTCAAAGGCTCTCTCTCTCTCTCTCTCTCTCTCTCTCTCTCTCTCTCTCTCTCTCTCTCTCTCTCTCTCTCTCTCTGCCTCTCTCTCACTGCCTCTAACGCAGCCGCCCTAACGCAGCCCTAACGTCTAGAGTTTGACACCTACGTGCCACCACCGATGTGACTGATATGCCCATATATGGACATCTGTATGTCTGTCAGTCCTTGTTTTATGGCGATATATGGAGATCTCTGTATTTGTCAGTCCTTGTCCCTTTTATTCCCATACATGGAGATCTGTGATGACATCAGTATATGCCCAATTGCCCATATATGGGCATGCTGATCTAGCTATTCATAGGGGTGGGCAATAATAAAAATAATACCATATCACGATTATTTTTTGGCAAAATCCGATCCACAATCATATCACAATTCTTTTTGCATGTTGGATTTTAGGATCATTATTATGATTTAATAAAATATATGATGATTCATTATATGTATAATATGAATATTAATATTATAATAATATAATAATAATATAATAATATAAGTACCTGTCTAAAATACATACCCGCTCCATCTGCCACAATAACCGCATCAGCAATGGGCTTACGTCATCGGCCCGTAGGTTAAAATGAGATGTCCTTCAACATCCAGTCGATGTCTTTCATAGATGAATTAGAAGTTCTATCGGTATTCAATCCAGCGGATAATTCTTGTTCAGTTTGATTCCATCACTTGTAACTTTAAGAGCAGATCAAAGCAGACGTTTTTTGAAGAATTCATCAATGAATTTGTTCAAGATGAGATCTTTGAAAGTGTTTCTGATAGTTTTCTGCCTACACCCTACAGAACATATTGCAGGAACAATATCGTGAACTTGCCGGGAAATTTGTCAATGTTTTAGAGGAGAATGATGACTTGGAGAAGGACATTTGGACGTTGAAGTTTGAAAAGGACAAACTCCAGGAGCAGAACCACGGTCTCCAAGTGTCCCTTGATGAAATGACTTTGTACACAGGCGGGCTACCTTGTCAAAACGGTGGGTGGAAATTCCAGGAATCATGTTTCTATCTTATGGATGAGTGGATGAGGCCGGACGAGGCTGAACAGTATTGTCAAAAGAACGTCCCAAACAGCCCAGTGCACTTTAACAGCCTGGCAAAACTCTTTGATTGGACTGATAAAAAAAGCAACTTTCTTATGAAGGTGTTTCAAACACATTACAGGCATCATTTAGAGGGTCTGCAGGCTAAGGACTTTTTTCGGTTTCATACTTTCAATGATGGTTTGAATGGCCAAGACTACAGATACAGATATATTAAGCTATATTGCCTCTCGGAACGTTGCCATGAACCAGGAGAGATGAAGTGGGAGTTTGGAAGAACACATTTGGAAAACCGATTATGGTTCATTTGTGAGCAGACTTTGAGGGCTTGAAGATCGCTTATTGGTATTCGCCTGGTGGAGGGTGTCTGTTGCAAGACCTGAACCACCCAATGACTCCAGGAAACAACACTGATGATGTGAAGTTTGTGCATCAGTTGATGTTTTATTAACTGAAAACTCTGGAAGTACCAGTGACAACCAGGAACAGAAGTGCTTTAAAGAAAAAGTTCAAATAATTTAACAATAAAGAAAAAAAGAAATAAAAGCAAAAGAATAAAACAACATTAAAATAATAGCACTAAAATAGCAATGAAAAATAAATACATTTCTGGAGTGGGAGTACCAGTGAAAACCAGGAACCGCCTGGGTGATGACCACGAAGACTGTGGTGACATCTGGAAAGAGCGAGGACCGCCTGCCGCTCCAAGCCGCTTCGGCGGGGAACCCCCACCGCATGTTTCAGCATGCCCTGTTGCACGGACTCAGACACACAGACATCCAGAAGTGCACAGTGCACATCCTTGATAAAGATTTCATTCAAATTGGGCTTGGATTCGTACCAGTTCCCATGTTCCTCGATCGAAACTTTAAACGATTCAGCTGCTTCAGTGATTATGTCCTTCCTTTTGGAATCAAATCACAAGAGAAGATCGTAGAGGATATTCTGTCAGCTACAAACAACTACGGTCTAGGGGAGGAGCTGGACGGTTTAAAAAAGCGATGCATCGTCATCGGGAACGGAGGAATCCTGACCAATAAGTCTCTGGGCCAGACGATCGATACTTTCGATGTCGTTGTGAGGTTGAACGCAGCTCCTGTGAAAGGTTACGAGAGAGACGTGGGCTCCAAGACCACCATGCGCATCCTATACCCCGAAAGCTGCCCCAAGGACCCGGAGCAGATAGAGAGCCAGTCGCTGTTCGTCCTCTTGGCCTTTAAAGCTGCGGACTTCGAGTGGTTCCGGCACATGGTCTTCAAAGAGAAGCTACCTGATACAGAGCACTTCTGGGAGTCAGTGGCACAGCACGTACCTAGAGATCCCACGGACATGCGAATCCTCAACCCCTACTTCATCAGGGAGGCCTCTTTCAAGCTCATCGGCTTGCCGTACCACGATGGTCAGCCAGTTTGGAGTAAGGAGAAGGGCAATGTTCCCACGACGGGGGCAGTTGCCATAACGATGGCTCTTCACAACTGTGACGAAGTCGCTGTGGCTGGTTTTGGCTACAACTTGAGAGACCCCGACGCTCCCTTGCATTACTACGACAACCTCAAAATGTCACTAGTGACAGTAAGCGGCAATCATAACATAGTTAAAGAAAAGCAGTTTCTGGGGAAACTTGTGAAGGCTGGGGCTATCCATGACCTGACCATGGGCATCTAGATAAATTGTTCTCAACCTGCGGGTCGGGACCCCCAGGGGGTCCCCACATGATTTTGGGGGGTCCCCAGATAAAGGTCAAGGTCAAGTTTAGTAATATGTCCCAAACTGGGCAATTTTACAGCAGATAAATAAAAACCTCTAAAACACATTAAATATACTTAATATGACATAGACATAGACATGGACATGGTCACAAGATCCAGATAATAATAGTAGTATACCGTAAGTATAAGTGTACAACAACTATCTTCCCACCTCTATAATTGAGGCCAGCAGACCACAACCATATTTTACCATAAGAAACAACAGAAACGAAAAGAAAGCTCATCGTTACCATCCTCCATTCAGGGGTCTTTAACCGTTGGCCGGAAGGCAAGAATTCATATTCAGGATTTAGGGGATGAAAGCTTTCCTTTTTAATCCACATGACAGTGAAGTGACAATTTAAGACCTTTTTAATACCTAAAAATAAGAAGAAGAAGAAGAAAGAAAAAGAAAAAGACAAACAATACTATAAAAACTGGTCAAACATTTGCCAAATTGTCAAATAATCTCAGAAAGAGGCAGACATTAAGAAAATAGCAGATCTACAATCTGCTATTTTCACAATATAATTATCTGTGGAACCGAGTCAAACTAAATGTAATGCCTCAACCCCTACAGTTCCAAGTGCTTATCAAATCGATCAAATACGATTATTTTGGGGGGTCCCCAGTTCAAATATGATTATTTTGGGGGGTCACGGCCTGAAAAGGTTGAGAAAGACTGATCTAGATCACTGTTTCCTAAACAGTGAGCCCAAATAGCACATACAAAAAAAAAAAAAATCCCATACATAAAGATAAAAGATAAAGATTTTGTTTAGTTAGCAACATTTTGATTAGTGAATATAATTTCATTATCAAAAGGTTTCTTGGCTTTCACTCATTTGGGGAATGAGTGAAACCCAGCACCGACTCCACATCGAAAGTCCAGGCTGTGATCTTTTATTTAAACTATTAAACAATAAAAAATAAAACGATTTATGAAAAAGTCAGTCAGTCTGAACTGACATAAAAGCAGAGACAACAAACGTGTTAGCAACATAGAGGACACCCCCCCCCTTATTTTAATTTTAAATTATTTAAATATCACTAGTATTATCATTATTATAATTTAGCAGGTATAGATAGGTTTCCGCACGACGTCATCACAGAGCAGAATGCGCAATCTGCGCATGCCCGGGGTAGAACGAACCCGGAAGTGCCCTTCACTCTGTTGTTGTGTTAGGGTCGGGAGTTAGATAGGCATAATGCTGCTAGCTATTATAGGCATAATAGGCATAATGCTGCTATTGTATACAAATAAAAGACGAACAGATCCAACTTCCGACAGATCATTTTTATTGAGTAAACAAGATATTACAAACTGCATAATTTAATCTACTTTCATTAAACCCGGTGAAGACCATTTATTTTATGAATGTAGATTTGACCAGAGCTGCTGCGGGTAATAGCGCCCTCTATAGGCTCACCCCTCCACTGCGCGCGCATATCCTCTCATGTTTACAAACAGGAAACCCGTCTATTAGTATCCTACTATCCTACTATCCTACTATCCTACTATAATCCTACTATCCTACTATCCTACTATCCTACTATAATTCTAGTAACCTCTGTGCGTTTGTAGTGGTGGTGGTGAAGCTACCCGGTTCTCCCCACTGGCTGGACCAATTGCTCTGATTTTGCACACAGCCATTGACCATTACCATCTGAACTTAACTGTGAAGCCCGTTTTTCAATTTCATCAAATCTCAGCTTCTTATTAGCGTTTTTGTGTCAAACACTGTCGCCATGGTTACGGGGCTGCCCAGCTATGGGACGAACTGCCTCCCGGGTTGCCAGATCATGTGCGCATATCCCCCCACGCATGCGTCGACCGGGTATGGTCTAGTTAGGATAATTTGCATTGATTGACATGTGTAATTATGTTTTTTTGTTATTATTATTTTTTGGTTACTGCATTTTATTTTAACACTGGGTGTATATGTATTTAAAAAAAGAAAGAAAAAGAAAACAATTGCAAGAAGATATGATTTGGAATGCTGGTATGAAATGTAAACGTGAATCTTGCAATAAAAGTATTTTTTTTTTTAAGTTTCTTGGCAGCTGTAACTGATTACAGGTTTTTATTTAATTTTATTTAAACACAATGTATTCCAGTATACATCCAAACTCTGACTTATTTTTATTGGTGAATCAAAATAATTTTCCTCCTCCGTAGGGAGGTCTATTTCCTTAGCCAAATTTGGGCCTTAATTAACAAATTCCTCGATATTTTGAATAATTAAATTGTCATTTTTTTCAAAGTATGTTGGAAAGTCCTTTTGACTAGACTTTTTAATCATGTCATTAAGCACACCCCAAGTAGCCTTAATATTATTTTTATGCATTTGCAACATCTGATTATAATAGTCTTTTTTCTTGTGATCTCATAATACATGACTTGTCAATCTGTTTTTATAGTTTTTGAACTTGTTCTCCTTATCGTTTGTTCGATGTTTGATAAATTGTAGCGCCTATTTTTCTTAATGCAAGCTTTTTCCAAACCCATGGTTAGCCATGGTTTCACCCTCTTTTTAGGATTTTGGCTGCACTCCTTCAATGGACAATGTCGGTCATAATATGACAAAAATGTACCCAAGAAACATTGTATGCTTCATTGGTAATAAACCTCCTGCCAATCATGACTCTAAAGTTCTGCCTTAAGTGCCAATATTGCTTCTGGTGATTTTTTTTTCTACCAAATTGTATGTATGCCTATTTGCTCTTAATTTTAACTTATTCTTTATTTCTAACACAGCGAAGATAGGCAAATGATCACTTACATCAGTCACTAATAATCCACTTATTATCTTCTCATCCATTACATTTGTAAAAAATATTGTGTTGCACTGTCCTTTGTTATACTGCTAGGTTTTACAATAAGGGGATAGAAACTCAAACTAAATATAATATCAACAAATGATTTAGTTTTTGGATGTTCATTAGATTTCATCAAATCAATATTGAAGTCGCCACAAACAAAAATCACCTTATCCTTGTGTATTTCATAGAATTCAGAAATCTTCTTCTCTTAAATTGACCAATACACAACCCTGGTGTTCTGTAAATGCAACTAATTAGTATATTTTTGGATATTTCAATGTTGATTTCAATGGTTAAACATTCCATCAAATTGTCAATAACCGTTGTTTCAATAACTTTACACTTGACTCATTCACTGCCAGAACTTTTTTTTTTGCGTTTGCCCACTGCCAGAGATTTTTCATTGAAAAAAAAAAAGTACTCAGGAGCCGAGATACAGAGTTTTTAAGTTTTAAGTTAACAAGGAAGTGGATGGGAGTCTAGATCTTAGTTGCTGGCCTGGTGGTGCCTGGATCCTGCTGGCCTGGTGGTGCCTGGCTGCTGTTGGCCTGGTGGTGCCTTGCTGCTGCTGGCCTGGTGTAGCCAGGCTGCTGTTGGCCTGGTGGTGCCTTGCTGCTGTTGGCCTGGTGGTGCCTTGCTGCTGTCGGCTTGGTGGTGCCTGGCTGCTGCTGGCCTGGTGGTGCCTGGATCCTGCTGGCCTGGTGGTGCCTTGCTGCTGTTGGCCTGGTGGTGCCTTGCTGCTGTTGGCCTGGTGGTGCCTTGCCGCTGTTGGCCTGGAGGTGTTTGGATGCTGCTGGCCTGGTGGTGTTTGGCTGCTGTTGGCCTGGTGGTGCCTTGCTGCTGTTGGCCTGGTGGTGTTTGGCTGCTGTTGGCCTGGTGGTGCCTTGCTGCTGCTGGCCTGGTGGTGCCTTGCTGCTGTTGGCCTGGTGGTGCCTTGCTGCTGTTGGCCTGGTGGTGCCTTGCTGCTGTTGGCCTGGTGGTGCCTTGCTGCTGCTGGCCTGGTGGTGCCTTGCTGCTGTTGGCCTGGTGGTGCCTTGCTGCTGTTGGCCTGGTGGTGCCTTGCTGCTGTCGGCCTGGAGGTGCCTTGCTGCTGTCGGCCTGGTGGTGCCTTCCTGCTGTCGGCCTGGTGGTGCCTTGCTGTTGCTGCTGTCGGCCAGGGGTTGCCTTGCAGAAGGCACCAACAACAACGACTGTCGGCCTGGTGGCGCCTTCCTGCTGGCGGCCTGGTGGTGCCTTGCTGCTGTTGGTCTGGTGAGACCACGTAGACTTTGCTAGACGGCATGGGAACCTGGGCCCGGTCACAGAAGCCTAGATCACCTGTGCTGGTGGTGTTTGGCTGCTGTTGGCCTGGTGGTGTTTGGCTGCTGTTGGCCTGGTGGTGCCATGCTGCTGTTGGCCTGGTGGTGCCTGGCTGCTGTTGGCCTGGTGGTGTTTGGCTGCTGTTGGCCTGGTGGTGCCTTGCTGCTGTCGGCCTGGTGGTGCCTTGCTGCTGTTGGCCTGGTGGTGCCTTGCTGCTGTTGGCCTGGTGGTGCCTTGCTGCTGTCGGCCTGGTGGTGCCTTGCTGCTGTTGGCCTGGTGGTGCCTTGCTGCTGTTGGCCTGGTGAGACCACGTAGACTTTGCTAGACGGCATGGAACCCGGGCCCGGTCTAGATCACCTGGTCTCAACGCTCTGAAGAAAGAAAGAGAGGAGAGAGAAGAGAGGAGAAGAGAGAGAGGAGAGAGAGACACACACACAGAGAGGTCAACTGACGGTAACGTGGGCAAAGTCCTGCAAAAGCGATTTTGTGCCCAGATTAAGGACACCAGGTTGAAAAGAGGTTAAAAATTGAGATCTGCTGCATAATTAATTGCAAACCTCAGCAACATGACAATGTTTGGATGAAGCATCAATTGGGTTGTTGTACCCATTAACTACCGTATGCTGTGAAACTCTTAATTCCACTCAAAGAGTGCAGATTATGATCGATTCTTTTGCCCAACACACTGAGATGAACACTGGAACCATTCCTCCCTAGCCACATTATGTTCAGAACATTCCGACACTAAAATAATCAGGAGATCTTTTTATTTATTCGAGACCTGACGGTGACAACGACAGGCAGCAGGGTCAACTTCTTCAGCGCTGGTGTCTTTTGAGCGTTGAGCTTTCTGTCCTCCTGGGAATCGAACCAGCAGTTAGATAAGAATGGTACACCCAACATACCTGAAGTCACTGTCAGGCAAAAACCTTGCATCTCCTCATTTGAATGTTTTTTAGTTTTTATTTCATAAATGAATGCCCCGCTTCATTGTGCAGGAGTGCCTTGCAAAAATAGCAGATCTACAAGCTCACAATGTGTCACAATGAGAACATGTTATAAGCTTGTAGATCTACTATGTTTGAAGAAAACAAAATGTACGTGAAAGTGAAAATAGTTTGTGTGTTTGTGGGCTTTATACATATTGAACCAATGAAAAGACGTAACAAGCTTGTGACTAAATAACAATGGGACAGTAGGCCTATCACAGTTATTACATAGTAAGTAAGTTACATAGACGTGGTCAGCGGGTGCAAATATGGTTTGACCCCAAAAAAATTGGAACAAAAGGTTTCTCAATGGTTTATTGTAGTATCAGGTGTACTTAATAACATATCAAAAGTCTACCGAAATCTGATCATTAGAAATGTCAAATTTCCAAGATGGCCGCCACCAGTTCCTTAAAAGACCATTACTCCTTCATTATTTGCCCTACACAAGTAATTATGGTGCCTAACCCAATGTTTTGGTGATCTAGGAATCCAATTAGCATATATACATTATAGTCAAGTGATTATAAGTACAATTAAATATTGAAGCAATTGGTTATAATCATATTTAACAATGTAATTGGACATTTCTCCCTTTTCTACACGCCATAATGCCCAGGATTGGTGAATTCATCACCTATACATGTAATTCACATTCTGTTGAAGCTTTCAAATTTTCTTTGGATACCAATGAGGAATAAATTCATTATTACTGGGTGGTACTGTGACATTTGTAAAAAACATGGCTGCCAAGTGATAGACTGGGAATATTACACAAATCTTGGAAGAAATTCCTTACCGAGAAATGTCTTCACCAATTTGTTTGTAAAGGTGTCTGGTTCCCAAACTGGGGGTCCCCCAAATGATTTTGGGGGGTCCCCAGATGGTTAGCTTAATGTGCAACAATTGTTTTCTCACCCAACAGTAAACAAACCAACATACAGTATAAGTGTATACAGGGTATCTGCACATTTCTAAAGTTACAATTTAATTACTCTTAAGACTATATTATCTATATATATATATGATCTCAAATATTAGGTAAGAAAGAGGCAAACATTGTGAAAATAGCCGATGTACAAGCTCACAACGCTACACTCAGTAGGAAATAAATGGCCACTTGTGGGCCTAGAGAGGGTGTGCAAGTCAGTACAGAGCTATAAAAACATGTATCTAGTGTCTTCTACTGGGTGTCTAGGCAGGGGTGGTGGAGGAGTGTGGCTTGGATAAGGTTCAGATTTGCTTGTCACAAACATCTCCTTATTCCTGTGAGTAGTTGTGTGAGGTTTTAGTGCAAAATTAATTTCACATGTCTTTGTTTTGTGATTGATACTGCTGGCAATAAGCTTGAACCTTGATCTTTTTTTCTGAATAATTGTAACAGCAAGAAGGTATGTATAGGGGTCAGCCCATGGGCTCCAGTCTCCCCATAGAATCCCAATCTAACCGACCTTCACGCCCATAAGGGGCTGTGTCCCTGCTGCTATCCAACAAACAAGCATTGCTTTCGGCATACACCATTTTTTTGTTCTGGAGCTGTTCTGGAGAGGGGAGAGGACGCTCTGAGCCATAATGATAAGTCACTGGGGGCCCCTGGGAATATTAATGGTCAGCCACCACCAACTCTCCTGTGAGCCAGTCCGACATAGACACCCTTGTCTGCCTGACACAGTCTTGCAACATGTGGAGGTCTTACAACCACCACTGGCTACCTATGCTGACTCAAGAGTGCTTATCTTGGGAGTGCCTATCTCGGGAGCAAGCATGGAGGTCCACTTGGGACCAGTGGGACTATCCAGTGAGCCAGGCGACATAGGGACACTCCTCTCAGCCTCATGCATTAGCTAAATTCCAATACCTTAATTTCTGCCTCCTCCGCACTCCATCCTCCAGTGTGCCGTGGCTTAGAAATCATTTGCATCCCAAATGCTAATTGCTTTTGGAGCCACTTGGAGTGAGATCTGGCAAAGAAGTTTATCTTTCATGTATCGTTTGCAGAACTGTCTTTGTTGAAATGGCGTATCATTTATGTTGGAGGTTTTGCACATTAGACATGGGGGAGATCAGAAGCTCAGGGTCTCCTTGGCTCCTAACTTTGCTCTTCTGTGCTCCAAGTGCCCAGGGAGCAATCCAGTAACCCCCATACTCCCCTCTACCCACCTGAGGGGAACCCTAGGCCCACTAAACTCTAGACCAGACCCACCGCCCATACTCCCCCCCAGGCACCCAGTTCTGACAGCTCTACACTAACCTCCATAACCACCCCATCCCTCCTTGCACACTCACACTGATTGCCTTCCTAATGTGTTAAAAAGTTCTATAAACATCTATTCAATGTTTTTCAAAATCGTGTGTCTACAAGATGACACTGCGCTTGTCCACGAGAAAAATAAATATTCTCGTGTATGTAGGGGAGGAGTTAAGTTCCTGTGGGGTGGGTAAGGGGAGGGGTGCAGAGAGATTGGTTCAAAATGCAAGAAATTGTTTTTGGGTGGGGTGTATTAGTCAAAGATGAATTTAGTTTGGGCAATATTGAAAACAATAGTATATTGTAACTGACAATATTCTCTGCCACCACCTTCTGCAAATTGTGACTATTAGTTGTGTTGTGTTTTGAGGATATCTTAAAGCCTTGTTCCAGTAAAAAATAAATATAAGTTGTTGGACATTTATTATATAATTAGTTAAGTTAACTTGAAACGGGTGACCGTTTCAGAGGGTGTTAATAGAGTCTCAAACAAAATATAGGATTTCACAATTATCTAATTGTATCTCTGCAATTTGGACAAGTCCAATGGATTCCCAGGCCCCCAAAACATGGGGTTAGACAAAAAAAGTACTTGTCTAGGATAAATAATGAAGGAATTAAGCTATTTTAACGTTTTTTTGGCCATCTTGGACGCCATCTTGAAAATAACGCTTGTTATTGTTAATTGTTCCAATTTTTTTTGGGTAAGGTGCTTTTTTTTCATATATGCACCCGCCTAATCGCTGATGACGGTTTCTTCTTTGTGCTTTTTTGCTTTTTTGCGCTTCCTCCTCCTGCTGCCCTGGGCCTTCTTACGAGCCAACATCAGGTCAAAGTCTGATATGAAGCTGAGGCTACACACACACACACACACACACACACACACACACACACACACAGTGAGAACGTGACGCTGAAGGATGGAAGCTACATTTCGCTGTTCTCGGGCAGAAACCTAATTTCTCCATATTCTAACTTTTTGTGTTTTTTCGTAAATTAACGCACTACTTGATCATACTACTACAGCGTCACACGAAAGCATCAAAAGTATACAGATCCACAAGCTCTAAATTTAGAGCTTGTAGATCTGCTACTTTTGCTATTTATCTTTTTGTTTGAATCCTGCAAAATACAGTAACTAAGAAAGAAATACAGACAAATGTAATGTCAATCAATCGATGTGTGTTTCTATCAACCACTGTTAAACCCCCACTCCCACTTGCTTTAAACATCTACAATTTACTGGTATGTATGTAGCCTGGTAAACCCTCCCTCCGGATATCTCATTTCCATTTGATTCCAGGAGTGAGTCTGGCATGAAGGCTTGTATGGGCGTATCTAGCGCATTACAAAAAAAACGAGCCTATCAGCGTTGTCGCTCGTCGTTCTGTGATTGACAGCGACAGTTGGCCAATCAGGTGGCGAGTTCGAGTGAGCCCGAATGAAGCCGAGTGCAGCCATTGTTGTTTGTGCGAGTGCCTTCACTTATTATTTTCGGCTTTAAAACGCTCTCAAACTTCTTTTTTAAGGCACGGAATTTACTTTTAAGATATCGTTTGGATTGAACTGAGTTGTTTAACTTCATATATGTGGTCAATTAATCATGACAGAGCCTATTTAAAAAATAAAGATTCAGAGAACCGGCAGGGGCGGGCAGTGATACGCATGTATCCGAATAAGGCAACCTATTTTGGGCATGGCCATCTCAAAAGTTCTGTTGCGTCACATTAGCTCTGGAGGTGGTAAAATGCACTGCAATTGGCTGAAGGGGAACAACGATCATTGGCTGAAGGGGTTGTCAGTCAACGGTATTACTCCCGCCCAGCTCCCGCCCACATCCACATTGCCACAATGGGCGTTCATGCCAGACTCACTCCTGGAATCAAATGGAAATTAGATTTCCACAGGGAGGGTTTACCAGGCTATGTCTAATGTGGGCATCCTGTGGGAATGTGTGTCGGTATATTTCGTGCCGTTAATATCACATCACCCTGCGTTGTCAGCATACCTACACTGTTATCCAGTCATGTGAGTGTGAAATGTGAATGCAAACCCATACTTTACAGGTACCGTCATGGGCCGCGTCAACTAACAAACAATAATGACATCAGTAACTAGTACTCACTCGTCTTGGTGTTTTCCTCCAGATTCACTGTTGCCACCAAACAGCGTCTTCTCATCCCCGTTCAGCTTCCTCAGCTTGAAGGCCACGCTCTTGTCACTGTGTGCCACTCTGATCCGGTTCATCGCTACATACAGACAGACAATATTGTGTCTTATTTATATATTATTATTTGTTTCAGCCCTTTTCTTTTTGTCACCTTGATTGATTGATGTACTTTATTTAGTAAGACATGAGAACAACAGTACATGGAAGTACAAATTCACAATACGAGGTCTACTAAACTGGAAGACTCATAAAAGCACTGAGCTTGTTTCAAATGAGTTCCCCACGCACACAAATCATGGTGACATATAAGAGACAGACAGTTATACACAACTACTATAGAATGTCATACAATCAGTTTACAGGTTACTGGTATAAAGAGTGAGAAGTATGTACAAAAGAAGAAGGAGAGGGGGGGGGGGGGGGTAGGTTAGGTTAGGACTTAGACAGGGGCCATTTTCCAATTGCAGCCTCCTGAAGGTGTATCTTTAGGGCAGTTTTGAAGGAGAGTAGGGTTTTACACTCCTTTACTCCTTTTGGTAGGGCGTTCCACATTTTTGATGAATAGCATGAGAACGAGTTACTTCCCTTTGTTGAGACAAAAAAGGGACTGATGGTGTTACTTTGACTGTGGCGTCCCTCCATCATGCTGTATCCACAGTACGTTTCCCCTTGCACTGTGATCTGTATTTAACTGCTGCACTGTCTTTGGAGACTGAATTTCCCCAGCGGGATCAATAAAGGTCTTATCTTAAACCAGAACGACCCAGATACACTTGAGGCTGTTTTTCTTTTTACGCATCGTTGTTGTCGGGCAGAAACCTCTCATCTCCATGTTTTAACAATTTGAGTTTTTTTGTAAATAACACCCAGCTTGATCATACTACATCGTCACACAAAAGCGTCCAAAGTAGCAGATCCGCACGCTCGAAACGCAGCTCGAAGCAACGTGTTTTGAGCTTGTCGATCGGCTACTTTTGCCATTTTAGAATTTGAATACTGAAAAGTAACAGTTCTTGGATGATATTCTTTGTAGTCCGGTGGATTGGTACGAAATTTTAGGTGAATTGTTCACTTTTTTCATAAAAGCGTGAAACTCGGTAGACTTGTACAGTTTGGGGCCCTGAACAATTTCAGATATGGAGCCATTGCAAAAACGCCCCCTGGTGACCATGGTGGCCATTTTACTTTCCGCCATTACCAAATGATGTATTTTGCGTCATAACTCCTGAACCAAACATGATAATACAGTATAGGTGATGTCTACACCTATGTTTTGATGGTTAAGGATAACAGCGATATCATTTAAAACAGAGGTTCTCAAACTGTGGGTTAGGACCCCAAATGGAGTCACGGGAAGGTGGCAGTGGCCACATTAACTGAAAAAAATAAAATGTGAATCCTTCCAATTAAGTCTGTTTTTGTTTTGTTTTGGAAAAGCATACAATTATTATAATGGTTCTGGCAACAGATATAGGCTATACACTATAGGCTATAATCATATGAGATAAAACGACATAAAATGAGTATATAGAATTTATCAATGGCAAAATTACAATGGAATAACACAGAAATTAATACATTGTGATTGTACAATCATCTTGCCAGTCACACAAGCATTGCAACTAATTAGATCTCCCCTTGTAAAGGGTATTTGAGCAACCGAGTTAGCGGACACAACTCAGACCTGTGTCCTTGATAGTTTTTTTATACTAACATTACAATACAAACACAGTCTGACACTTTTAGGCCAGTAGTCAAGTAGTCAGGTTATAAACCTAAAAAAGTAAACACATATAACAACGCAACAAAAAATTACTGACATGAAATATACACATAAAACTATAAACCATAGGCCTGGGCCGTGGCGTCGCGGTCCAGGCACCCTCGGTTGAAATCCCTTAACTGACAGCGTGTCGCGGGTTCGCGTCCCGTTCCTGACGACCTTTGCTGCGTGTCTTCCCCCATCTCTCTCCCCGTTTCCTGTCAGCCTACTTTCACTGTCCCTCTCCAAATAAAGCTATAAAAAGCCCCCCAAAAAATCTTTAAAAAAAAACAAAAAACTATAAACCATATCAGAAATATATATATTTAATGTTGTAAACACGCTCTCAATTCTTACCTCTCGGAGCTCGCAATGGAAAATGACGAATGCAGCAATAACACCCTGGTAACTAGTAACACTGGTGCATGTGTAGAACACTTCGTCCTGATAGTGAGCATCCATTTATATTGGTTTGGTGTACCCATGTGGGTGAAACCTTCTGTTGATTAAGCATGTGACTTGTGTATTGTCTTAAGTGTGGAAACACAGGCTTTAGCACTGTTCTAAACAGTAGCCACTGTCCCCCAGCTCCTCATCTGACCTAATTAATCAACATGTGACACTCAGGTGTCCCCAAGCTCCTCATCTGACCTAATCAATCAACATGCCCTCATGTGACACTCATGTGACATGTGTAAAGTCCACTGCTGTGCTGTGGCTTATTTTGTATATATTTGTACCTTTGGATTACAACGTCAGTTTATATATCCAAATAAGCAGTATTAACCTTCATATAAGCATGTATCAACTCCTAGAATAATAACTCAGCCTATCACTCCGGTATGAGATCCTAAATAAGCAGGAAATACACACATTATAATTATAATAATCACAATAATATCCCTAAACTTCAGGCGCTGGAAGACCCTGGATAATTCTACAGTGACCTATAAGTTCACAATGCATCTTGATGTGACCCATGAGCTTGCAGATCGGCTGTTTTCATTACAATGACAATTTCTTTGACTTTTTTTATACCTGGTGTTTCATCAGGATGGGGGACAATTATTTTAGCACCTATAGTGACTACAACTTTCAACAGAGTAGATTAAAACAAGATAAACATCTATGTAAGCACACAAAACAAGTGTTATTTTAACGGGACAATTTGATAGTGAATGTTGAAAACCGGGACATTTTAGTGTTTTAGAGATATTTGTCATGGACAAAGTTTAACACAGCTTAAACCTGGGGCCAGTAAGCAAATAGGTAATGACAATGATGGCTGCCTTGAAACATAAGGGTCTGGGCCCTATCTTGCCTTACCCCTTATGCCTAAACGTATTAGCTATATTTTACTATTTTGAGAAAAGAAAAAAAAATAGTTCAACTAGCCGATCTACATCGACACATTGTGAGCTTGTAGATCGGATAGACTCCTACTGCACCTTACCAAGCTCCATACAGTACCTCCACCCCCCACTCACACATCCCTGCTCCTGGGGTACCAGTGCACCTCTATCACACCCCTATACAACCACACCTCACTCGCCTACCCCACAAACTATGCCTGGGCTCTGTCCGGGGTCAGAGCCACCCCTCTATGATATAGTGCACCAGATAATGTATGTTAGCAAGCATGTCATTTGAACCAAATTACAAACATAATTGTACATAATATTAACTTCAGAAAGTAAGAAAGGATGTTTGTATGTTTGGGAATGTTCCAGGAACATGGCATGCAGTTGAACACAGGGCCCTTGGAGAAAGAGTACCCAACAACCTTTTAAAAAAGTTTACTCTATATGTGTTAACAGAATAGAAAGCCGTGGAACATGCTCTACTTTTTTTATTTATTTATTTTTCCTTAGTTGGAACTGAAAAACGGGAGGGATTGTACCGCTAGTGACGTCACTTTCGGGGCCAAATCAGTTTGGCCTGTTTTGAGACCAATTTATATAAAACCTCAGATATGCTGTGAAAGCCTGAGTTCTCAAGCTGGGGTATTTTTTGGGGATAGAAGAGAGGTAGGGGAGACCAAAAACACACAAAAAATAAGGAAAAGTTAAAATTCATGGTGTAGTCCCTTTAAGTGGTCGCATTGTATATACGTCACAGACGCATCCCTTAAGGTTTTCAATACCCAGATCTCATGTATAATTTTTATGGGCTATTCATTTTGGACAATTATCCAAACAGCATCTTGCAAGACTATTTGTATATTAATACTAACCTGGAGAATTCACTGAGTTGTTGAACATGTCGGGATATGTCACTCTTCCATTTAGTTATTTCCCCAACTTACATTCAGGCAAGTTAATACAACAACGGTAAACCCACACGTTTTAATTTTTCGTGTACCGTCAGAGCTCCGCGGTAGGTAGAAAATTAATATAAGCCTATGACATGTTCAAACATGAACAAAGTCATTCCGGATTGGGATGAGAATTCTCCTCTTCAAGGTCGGCGCTCGGTGCTCGTAAAGACAGTGATGTCACTGAAATGCGACTACTTGTCTGTATGACGTCTTCCCTCTGCTGCGTTAATAATGAAGACACTCTATACATTTGTAAACATATTTTTATTCAACTCTATATCATCTCCAGTTCGTGTTGGATCATTTAAAAAGTAGGCTAACTCTCACGGACCTCGTGTGGGCGCACTGTCTCAATTGTGGGCGTGAAATTTGTAGTTCCCGTGTGTCTCTATAGGTTGGGCGTCTATGATAATTTGGATAACCTGGCACACCCCTTCAAGTTACGAGGATTGGAATTAATCATCATAAGAACATAGTTATGAACAATTCTGTCTTTGAAGAACCTTTCATGAATCTGACTTAACTTCTCTTAGGAATTCACTTAGGAAGAAATGTAAAAGGAAACATTAGGAACTTATTGCTGAATGAGGACCATTGTCCAATTTTATTACAATTAACAATCTAAGCATTCAGCAGATACTCTTATCCAGCGACTTGCTAGGCTGATAAATCAGAATAAGTAGAGTAAACATGAACTGTACTCAATAAACAACCTATAGAGTGCAGAGAGAACAATGGGCCTCATTCAGCAATAAGGACTTTGATCCAATTTGGATTGGATGTAACAGAGTACATTGCAGTATTGATACTTTTACTTAAGTAAAACATTTGAGTGATTAATTATTACTTATTACTCAGTACAGAAAATACATTAGGCTAGCAGGTAGATTGCCAATTTCAGAAAATCAGGAGAGAGTACCCATTTATCAGCTTAAATTTTCTTGGTTTACCTATGATCCTAGATTACTATTTATTACCTCGTGTTTACCTTGCTTACTGTAAATCAATCTGAATTAAGAGCATCTGCTAAATGCCTAAATTGTACATTTTATAGTGTTCCAGTTTCAAATTTGTCTGCTCATTTCTTTGTGTCATCACTTCCAATTTCACTAGATCTTTGTATGCAAACTGTTAATAAAGTATTCAATCAATCAATCAAAAACTCCCTCAGCTGATGAAGATGCATTTGCGTCTTCTATTCATTCTGAATAGACGTGCCAATTGACCATCATCTGAAGACAATTTAGCTGTCCATTGGAATCATTATTTCTTTCATAGGTAAATGAGATGGATGGGGGCAGGGGTCATTAGTATACTTTTGTTATGCTATTCACCTGGACGTGGTAGCCTAATGAAGTACACTAATTACCCCCAAATTACGGCCAACTGCAAACCAAAAAAACTGATTAATGCATTTTAGACCCAAGACTTTGAATAAAAAAAAGAGAGCAGTCCCGTGGATTGTTTTTGACTGCCACGCCTACCACTGAGCTCGATGTACACTTCAGTGCATGGTTGTACCAAACATATCTTAAAACGTTTACATTAGAGCTAAATAGAGCTGAATCTCAATGTGATTCGCCTTGCTAATTCGATCTATAATAAAAAAAAGACAGATCAAAGGGAATAGTTTAAACTAAATACGGCACATTTTTGGCATTAATTAATGGAATGGCCTTAATGTATGCATACTGGTGTTGTCATTGACGTTAACCAGTAGAATACTCTATGAGTTTGAGAGCATGATTCTATGATATGCATATTACGAAAAGAAAAAAATCAAGCTTGTTCAATTGAAGTTCTTTATTTGTCTTTTAGAAGGTTACAGTACAATCATGTGGGGTCATTCTTTACTCATCTGCTCCGGTAAGTTTAACTGACTGGTTTTTGATTAGGTTAGATTCATTATAGAATAGAATAGAATAGTCCCCACTCCCTTGGGGAGCGATCGCCGGGTGGATCGTTGTGAAGAATAATATTCTATGATTTTTCAAAGGTTAGTAAAAAACGCTAGAAAACGCTGGCAAGGGCAGCTATAGACCATGGTTTAACTCTGGCACTTAAAGAGTTAATCTAATAGTGACATGAGTCATAATCATACATTATCTATGGATTAGTGAATCTAATTAATCTAATGGTGAGTATTAGTAATGTAAAACTGCATTTTCAGTCAGAGGTTGGTGGAGGTTGGGACTGGACTCTGGACCTTCTGGAGCGGTAGACCACCACTCCACACACCACTCCACACATCAGCACACAGCCAGCCATGAAGACCAGGTTCATGCTCAGACTCAGGGTCGTGCTGGCACCAGAACCTAAAGCTCAAGCAAAAAAAGAAAAAGTAAATAGAAATGATAAAGCCTGAGTCATACGTCTTCGGCTCACGATGGTGTCTCGCATCAAAAATAACAGATCTACAAGCTCACAACGTATTGTGGATGCGACGCGGTGGGAGCTTGTAGATCGGCTATTCTCGACGGGTGAAAACGCTGTACGATGGAACATTAAATAGGCTTAAAGGGCTAGACCACTTTGGTAGAGGTTTAGGTTGTGTAGTTAACTTGCTATGATGTAACTCCAAAGGTCGACAAGAAATCTAAAATAATTTCTCCATTGATTAGAAATTGATCATTGAAAATATGCTCCTCATTGACTTACATTGTACGGTAAAATAGATCTCAAAGTCACTCTTTTAGCACAAACGAACACAAACAAAGCTGATTTAGACAATATAGAGCAGTACTGGGTATAGTTTTTTTTTTTAAATAAAAATGTCAACTTCCTGTTACTATTTGATGTTACTATTTGAATATCTGGATCCGCGGATCCAGTCCAGGTTTTCTTCCTAATAAAAATAGTAAAATCAACAGAAGGTTAGCATTGTTATTTAAAAAACAAACAGTACTGGGTTTGGTGATGTTCTATATTGTCTGAATCAACTTTGTTTGTGTTCGTTTATGTGCTAAAACAGTGACTTTGAGAGCCGTTTTACCGTAATGTAAGTCAATCAGGAGCATATTTTCAATTATTAATTTCTAATTAATGGAGCAATTATTTTTGATTTCTTGTCCACCTTTGGAGTTACATCATGACAAGGTAACTACACAACCAAACTACACAACCTCTACCAAAGTGGTCTTGCCCTTCAACTCTCTCTCACTCACTCACTCACACACACACACACACACACACACACACACACACACACACACACACACACACACACACACACACACACACACACACACACACGCACACACACACACGCATCTTTGCAGGGTATTGCCGTTTACCTCAAAATGAAAATAATATGGAGATGTGTTTTTACCTCGGCTGTCATCGGCTCTGATCAGCTGCAAAGGACCCTGGGAAATGGAGTGCGTGTCGGACTGGGCGTTAGCGTTAGCATGTCTCTTTCCACGCTGGTTCGCTGAGATGCAACCCTGCACCGGCTTCGAATGCTATCAATGCATTGAATGGGAGATTATCACGTTTTATCAGACCATTGAATGGGCGAAGTAGGCGAGCTACCGTCTACCCCGCGATTTGTCAGACCATTCATTGGGCGTAATCAGGAGCTACTGACCTACCGACGGAGGCGGAGCAGTCCCCACAACAATATTTACGATTCTGTCCATATCGGTACATAACTCGAACGGCGCTGAGTAGGCACAGGCGAGGGTCGCACCGCTCCGGACGGCAACTCAGTCGCCTTAGCTCCTTCGGTGGCCCGTCGCGGGGCTCCACCTCGCCTGAGACTGCGCGCCTCCGTCATGGTCCGAAACCGAAACAACCAAAACCAAAACCGAAACTAAAGTATTTAAGTCATCTCCGTCGGTAGGTCAGTAGCTCCTGATTACGCCCACTGAATGGTCTGATAAATCGCGGGGTAGACGGTAGGTCGCCTACTTCGCCCATTCAATGGTCTGATAGAACGTGATAATCTCCCATTCTAAGCATTGATAGCATCCGAATCAGGTGAACCCTGAGAGCATCTGGATCCAGGCACCCCCGTCTGACACAGCATGACCGAGCAGCTGATGTACACCTAATATAATAATACAATAATACACTTTATTTACACCTACAGGCCCCCATGGATTCAAGTTCTCATTCGCCACCACTGATTTCAGTCATTTGGATTCCATAGAGTGACTTTATAAGAGCTGTTTCAGCTTACCATGTAAGTCAATGAGGAGCATATTTTAGAATTATCAATTTCTAATCAATGGCGCAATTCTTTTTAATTTCATGTCCACCTGTGGAGTTACATCATGACAAGGTAACTACACGACCCAAACCTCTACCAAAGTGGTCTGGCCCTTTAAGTATTTTTCAAAGAAAGTTCTCCTGTACTTTAACTCAAGTACAAATTTGAGTTGAGTAATATTGTGACCAGGAGTATCTATACTTTGACTCAAGTACTTTGTCCACCCACTGTTTCATGATGACTTTACCTGCTCATGAGCTCCAATGAACGTAAAAGCCTTCATTACAAATCTGAACTGAGACTTGGAGCCATTGTAGATTTTCACTGTGTTGTCTCTCACACACCTAATGATGCAATAATACAATTAATAGAAGGATTATAAAGTATTATTGGTTTCAGGAAGTGAATATGTCTGCACTGATCCATACCATGGTTATTGTAGTTTTGCATTTTCATTAAAACAAAAAATAAAACATAAAGGTATGTAGTGCCGCTTTAACTATATTAAGTCTGATCCCTACCCATGTTCAATGATGGTGTAGGTAATGTGAGAGTTTGGGTTGTCGTAGGGTGTTGCCTTGCAGGACTCCACAAAGAGTTGTGTGCCAGGGATGGAAGTGTTGGCCTCGATCTGCATGTAGATCATCTGGTCGAGGAACACCTTCAGTGGATACGTGCTGGCATCCTTCTGGTGCCTGAAAGCAGCGAATAGGGCAACAGGCAATCTAACTTATCCATTTAATCGATTATACAAAAGGATCGATCATTTAATAGATTAATACATTAACAACAAAAAGTTCCCCTCGGAGCACAAGTCTCCGCCAGGTCAGGTACGTTATTATGGCCTCCTGGTGGCGCTATAATAGGCCAATGTGAAAAGGGTGCCATTTCTTCCTCGGCCTAGTGGGAATGTCCGTGCAAAATTTCACGGATATTGCACACTACATTCATGTTTTGAGGCATTTTGTTCAAAACTGACCTGCAAAATCTGGAAGCCACTGTTAGCCAATTAGGATGGAATATGAAATATCGGACAGATCCATCAGAATCACATGACTATGGAGATACTGTATACCAATTTGCGTGATTTTCTGCAGGGCAGATGTTTTTCCTTGGCCTCTAGGGAATGTGCGTGCAAAGTTTCACGCAGATCGGTGCAGTTATAGTTAAAAACGCAAATTGGCCTGTTGGCCTGCGTGTGCAATTTTACGGAAATCGCAAGCCTCGTTCATGATTTGAGGCATTGGTTCAAAATGAACCAACCCTGCAAACTTTGCAAGGCAACCTTAGCCAATCAGGATGGAATATGGAAAATCGGACAGAACCGTGTTGATCACATGACTATAGAGATACTGTGTACTGATTTGTGTGATGTTTGCGTGAAAAGGAGAGAAAAAAGCGTGAAAATAGCAGATGTATCATCTCACAATACATTGATGCGTGTGAGCTCATACTCATCTGCTATTCTTTGCAAGAGTCCACTCTATAAGTATTGAATAACGCTTAACGTGCAATTACACTTTGGTAGAGGTTTGGTTTGTGTTTACCATGCCAATATGTAATCCAATTGGTAAGATATATCACTCGGTTGTGCAGTTGATTAAACATTAATCATTTGATAATAGCGTCTCATTGCTTCCATTGTACGATGAAAAAGCTGTCAAAGTCACCCTTTTAGCAGATAAATGAATGCAAACCAAGCTGATTCTGACAATATATATTACAAAAGCCAGTACGAAATAAACATATCAACTTCATGTTGATTTATTTATTTTCTGTGGAAGAAGAAAGGAAGAGGTCCTGGACTGGATTTGTGGATCCGGATCTTCAAATAGCAAAATCAGCAGGAAGTTACATTTTTTCTTTAAAACACTCATGTCATATATTGTCAGAATCAGCTTTGTTTTCGTATGGTAATAGGCTAAAAGAGTGACTTTGAGCTGTTGCATTGTGCAAGACGCCATTTTTGCATGATTCATTTCTAATCAACTGTTTATCAGAGCGATATATGTCGTCAATTGGACTAGTTACAGACAAGGTAAGTACACCACCCAAACCTCTACCAAAGTGTAATTGCACTTTAAGTATTTAATCAATTTGTTAATTAAAAAAAAATATGTTTCTTGTTCACACTTCTCGATTATGCAATTAATAGAATAATCACTAAGAAAATAACCAATAGCTACAGGCCTACCTGAACTGCTCACTCTTAAAGAATTCAAACGGAAGACTGAAGACACCATAACCTTTCCAAGTAAATGCACAGGGGCTTTTGTGCTTGAATCCCAGGGCGAGATCGGACCGTTTGGGGTAAACACATGAAAATGCAATCTGGACATCAGGACACGTCCTGCTAATATCTTGACTGGTGTCTGCTGACTCTGAAGACGTGATCTCGTTCCTGAAGATAAGGTTCCCTTCGTCTTCCTGAAAGTCAAAGTTTAAAATGTCAACAAGTGTTCTTTTGAGTTAGTTTAGTACAAGACGTTTTAATGTCTTTACACACCGGCAGCGTGACAAACAAACAAGCCTGATAATGGGGCATAATTGTACAAGGGAGGTCTAGGAGTAAAATACATGTACTCAAATTGCAAGGAAGGTTTTGAGATTAAACTGCTTACTGACATTGTCTCTTTTTACTTAAAGTAACCAATGGGCACTTATAATGACTTATATTCGCAGTATAATACATTATAACAGTGATTATAACAAATCATGAAGTATATACTTGACCTAATAAGTCATTATACTGACTTATGCAAGGAATAATTGACGGGTAGGCAGCTTGAGCATTATTCAAATGTTTTCATTCTTGAGAGCAACGTTTAGCTGAAAATGACATGATGTGTTCGTTTACATGGCTGTCATGTTGGATACAGCAAAAAAGCAAGCAGTGCAGCAGGTGTTCTGAGTCTTTGATTAGACAGAGGTCTGTTATTGAGCTGTTACAGTATGTTATTAGCCAGAAATAACACACCGCTGAATTCAGCGATTGACCAATCAGAATCAAGCATTCAACCAAGCTGTGTAATAAAATGTTTTATATTAGTTAGTAGTATCTGCCCCTGATCTATGGAGAATACTCCATAGAATAGTTCTATAGTTCTATTCTATAAGGAGAATACTCCATAGAATAATTCTATAGGTCTGTTCTATGGTGAATACTCCATAGAAAAGTATGAGTGACTTGATACCTCCAGTGTGGTCCCACAGCTGTTGAGTGACATGACAGCGACCAGGTGGCTGTGGTTGGAGTGCGTTGTCAGGCTGCAGGCCGGATCGTTGAAGTCTTTCAGGCGCAACTTGTCCTCGTTGAGTTGGATGAGGTCAGACTTCACCACCACCACTGTCATGGTGCTGTCAGTGCAGTGAACCGTGGTCTCTGAAAAGAGACATAACTCACTTATCTCTGTACTGAAATTGCAATTGTTTCATTTTGTCTTCAATAATAATAATAATAATAATAATAACAATAATAATAATAACTAGAAAAAGTGCTCCTCGGAGCACAGGTCTCCGCCAGGTCAGGTAGGTTATTGTGGCCTCCTGGTGGCACAATAATAGGCCAATGTTTAAAGGGTGCCATTTGTTCTTAGGCCTTGCACGGCAATCGGACACTGCATTCATGGTTTGAGGCATTTTGTGCAAAAAAAATGTTTTGCTAAATTAGACCTGCTGGTGGCGCTATAACAGGCCAATGTTAAAAGGGTGGCATTTGTTCCTCAACATAGTGTGAATGTGCGTGCAAAGTTTGACCGCAATCGGACGGTGCGGTACTGCAAACTTTAGAAGTCGGCCTCCTGGAGGCGCTATAAAAGGCAGATGTGAAAAATGTAGGGCAAAGGCTTTTCCTTGACCTCTAGGGAGTGCGCATACACAGTTTTACACAGATCGGTGCAGTTATAGGTAAAAACATGAATCGGCCTGTTATAGCGCCACCATGAGGCTGATTTGAACATTTTCAAGTGGCATTTCTTCCTCGGCATAGTGGAAATATGTGTGCAAAATTTCACGGAAATTGCATGCTGTGTACATGATTTGAGGCATTTTGTTGAAAACGGAGCACTCCTGCAAACTTTGGAAGCCATTTTTAGCCAATCAGGATGGAATATGAAAAATCTGAAAGACTCGTTTCGTTTAATGACTATAGAGATACTGTGTACCGATAGTGTACCGATAGTGCTCTGACTTTATAAGATCAGAGCACTACGTCAAGGCTAAGCCGGATTTCACTTGACGTGTCAGCCTGTGTCCTTTTTCAGAGGTCCCTTCTATGCCCATGTATGGACGAAAAGGGGACAGACTTTTATGGCTGGGGCCTAAGGGCAAAGGGGGCATGCCCATGTATAGAGAAAACAGGTACAAAACATGCCCATGTATGGACGGAAGGGGGACAGACTTTTATGGCTGGGGCCGGACGGACGGACGGAGGGTAAAACATACTCTCTCCCCATGCCTTTCGGCCTGGTGGAGACAATAATAATAATAACTTGCCAGGTCGGTCTGGGATAGAATCACAGATGGTTTTAACAACCTTATGCTTGATGTTGGCCAAAGAGCTAAAGTCCTGCACAGTGAAGAAGTGATCAGAGCTGCCAGTGATCTTCAGGAGTTCCAAGTCATCTGGGTGCTGATGGATGCCGATGGCGAACACCTCGATTCCCTGAGCGTGGAGCTTTTCGGCCGCCTCCTTCACAGCGTCCTGCGAACGGCCGTCCGTGATCAGCACCAGGTTCTGGGAAATGCTTTGTGACTTGCGACTGCCTCGGGATGCCTGGAAGTAGTCCTGAATGAACTCTAGAGCGCGTCCGATGTTTCTATCACCTCCGAGCTGGCTCATGGCGAGGATCTGGTTCTTCACCGCCGTTTCATTGTAGAACTCGTTGAGATAAAACTCCTTCAGAGGAGAGCTGCTGAACTGGGCGACTCCAACCCGGACAAACTCCTTGCTGACGTTGAAGCTGGCCAGCAGGTCTGTCATGAATGTCTTCATGATTGTGTAATCGTTGGGGTCGATACCGCTGGACTGATCGATCAACATGACAAGGTCGGCCTGTTTCCTCTTATAAGCTGCCAAAACCGAGACGAATGAGGAAACCGAGTTACACACAGTGTGAAGCAAACCTTCTGTCACCCTCTGCAGAGCCTGGAAGTTATCAATTTGGAAAATAAACTGTTCGTAGGGCTGTTCGACCATGGACTTGAGTTGATCCTCTTTATAGGATCCAACTCCGATGGCAAACACGATGACTCCCTGGTTCCTCAGGAGCTGCGACGGCACCACAACATCATCTGCTGAGGCCCCATCTGTGATCACCACAGCCGTCTGGGGTACCTGCTTGTCAGCACGGCTTCCAGCTTCCTTTGTGAAGTACTGATTCTGGAGGAATGTGATGCCCTTGCCCGTATAGGTGTTTCCACGTCTGTAGGGAAGGCTGTCCACTTGCTGAAGTAGAGATGTTTTGTCTGTGTGATCCTTCAGTAGGAACTCCTGCCATGGTGAATCACTGTATTGTGCCAGGCCAATGCGTACTTTTTCTGAACCGATATCCAGGCCTTCAATGAAGCTGTGGAGGAACTGCCGGACCTTCTGGAAGTTGTTGTCGCCGATGCTCCCAGAGCCATCCACTAAGAAGACGATGTCAGCCTTGGTGACTGTGGTGCACACTGCAGAGCAGGGACAAGAACATAGTATTTGTCAACACCACACAATTTGTCACCACACATTTGATTTAGATAGTCTTAAATGGTCACTGGACTGTTCAGCGAAGAATGTTTAACTCTTTCACTGCCAGAGAAAAGAAAGAAATAAAGCCCAGACTGTCAACGATTTTTCGATTTTCTGACCTCTTCAAGTAGTCACAGATTATTTATCTCCAGTATGGATCCCCTGATGGTTGCTAATCACAAAGGGTTTCACTGTGCTTCCGCGGGGGGAAAACATGTCATCGCGACCTCCCGTTCGCTTGTTATACGCCGTTAAAAATAGCATGTCTCGCCAAAAATACATACAGTAAAACACAGGAGCAGAAATACAGGCGATTTCCCAAATACTTTAACCATGAAGTGAATGGAGCAGTAAATCTTGTGATCACGTTATCTCCTGGTTCTGCGTGAAAAAAAAAATGAAAAAAAAAATATATATATATTTACTTAAAAAAAAAAAAACGAGTGTTGGTGTGTTCAACTCATAAAGCTGATGGGTTACCATCACAAAGGCATCATTTCACCGTGTTTATTTTTACCAGCTTCCAAACTGGTCTAAGAAGAGACTGACCTACTTAGTCATCCATGTGTTCGACATATTCGCGACATGTTTTCAATCATTGGCTGTCCTTTAAGCCAATGGGTATACTTTCCCATACTCTGAACGGGCGGTCTCGTCCTCCCAAGCTATGGTACTAGACACGCCTCTCGCCTCTATGGGTACTATACACACCTGCCGTCGGTTCAAATCGCTGTGACACAGAGTAATATATAGGACAAATTGTAAGTAAAGTACTTGAGTAAATGTAATTAGTTACTTTACATCTCTGCATAAGAGCTGCGTAGCGTCTGTTCTGGCCTAGCAGTGTTGCCAGATTCTGCGAGACAAATCACGAACCAGGTCTATGAAAACATGTATGTACTGAATGTATATAATAACTCAGTTCTGTATGTTTGAACAAAAGTCTTGCCAAGAGCCACAGTTTGTGCACCAGGTCTTTAACTGTAACCTGCATGTTTTATGAACTCACCTTGTGTAACATCAGATGTTATTGGTCTCAATGTGGTTCTTTCTGTACATGAGAGATTTGGGTTTCACAACATTATACACTTTATATACTATACATAAAGTTGACACACACATATATATATATATATATATATATATATATATATATATATATATATATATATATATATATATATATATATATATATATATATATTTATGAACTCATAAAATTGAGAGTTCAGAGTGCCCACTTTTTACTTTGCTTTTGACCAGTGTGCTAGTGGTTAGAACCAGTAGCCTGTATTTATTTTTTAAGCAGTCTTAGCAACAGTAGAAGCCTGGATTCCCAATGTGAATGAAAATAACATGTTCAAACTCTGTCAGTAAAAGAAAGGTGGACACTGAAAATCGGCAATGGACTGAACAATATGCATTCATGATATTATGCCAAGAGGCATGTAGCTCTGGTGGAGAGGCAGTGACCACATTTGAACTAAAGCCAAACAAATTGACTCTCTGATTCCAGCAGCCAGTAGAACTTAAATACTGGCTGCTGCTGCTGATGATGATAAAAAACAGGGACGCCAGGTGTCAGCGTTGAGCTCTTCGTTGATAGGCCCAGCGTTGTAGGCCTATCAACGAAACACCAATGAAGAAGGGTGTCCACCTGAAGGCCCCGGTGAAACGTTTACCCCTAGCTAATACCAAGTGCTGATTAATCTAAGGAATTGTACTATCTAGTAGTCCTATGCACTCAACATTGGGTGTAGCTGCATTTGGAAGTCCTTATATGGTTATGGCTGAGCGTGACGTCAGAGGTCTGCCAGCCGGCCAGCCAAGCCGGCCCATCCTCCCTTTAGTCAATTTGAATAGGATAGGATGACAACACACGTACAAACATAATTATTAATTGCAATAAAATGTACAATATTTACCTGCACAAACAACACCAGCATCTTCACTGTGGCCACAGTCGTGGGTTCCACTCCCCCTATGGCTGCACTGTGAAAGCTGTGACTCACTGCCTGAACACCTGACATCATCCAACCAGATGTCTCCAACACCGTGTCCGAAGTGGGCTCTCCCTGGTGCTGCCTGAGCTGTTCCACAGCCTAACTGTCTACACACAACCTGGGCATCATCCAGACCCCAATCATCATCACACACCGTCCCCCAGCTGTCACGGTAGTACACCTCCACTCTGCCTGAACAGGAGTTTGAACCACTGACCAGCCTCACTGAAAAATCACCCGAATGAGAAGGAAAACATTAAAACATGACAATGATCAGCCTAAAAGAAATGACACTTAGACTGTACACCATATATGCTGAATGATATATAGTGTGTATATATATATACACACATTTATATATGTGTGTGTGTGTGTGTGTGTGTGTGTGTGTGTGTGTGTGTGTGTGTGTGTGTGTGTGTGTGTGTGTGTGTGTGTGTGTGTGTGTGTGTGTGTGTGTGTGTGCGTGTGTGTGTGTGTGCGCGCGTGTGTGTATACAGTATATATATATAAACTCAGAGCTGTATGTTTAAACTAAAAGCCAGGAGCCACAGTTGTATGAACTCACCTTGTGTAACATCAGATGTTGTTGGTGTCAATGTGGTTGTTCCTGTACATGAGAGATATGAGTTACACAACATTATATACTTGGTCTAAGGTTGACAGATAATATATTATGTTTTTGTATGCAACAAATATGACTGGCGGAACAAGGGTGCAATACATAATATCTTCGCCTACATTTATGTAGGATGTGAACAGGGACATACACAGATAGACTCTAGGTGGTGCTAGAGCACCTGCCGTTTTGACCTTTGGACAAGCAAGTGCCCTTTTTAACACACACACACACACACACACACACACACACACACACACACACACACACACACACACACACACACACACACACACACACACACACACACACACACACACACACACACACACTCCCCTCCCCTTCCCGGGCAAACTCAAGAGTTGAAAAGACTCATCTCTGGTTACATGAGACTGCTTCTCTGTGTAGTCCTACACACCTCAGTGAAGTTAGCACCCCATATGATGAAAATATGAATACAAATTGTGTCATTCTTTAGTGCTGGATTTGTGCTGCATTGTGACGTAAATTTCAGAATTTGTGCTGGTATCATTTTTTTTATATCAATATTTATATGTTTTTTAACCAAAAATGGTCTCATTCTTTAGTGCTCATTGTGCTCTAATTTGTGCCATTGAAAAAAAAAATTGTGCTATTTTTTTAAATTTTATATCAATATTTATATAGTTTTGAGCTTTACTGAGCCCAGCACCGAGTGTGGTTGTTCCTGTACATGAGAGATATGGGTTCAGTACAGTTATTATTTTCTTTTAACGAATGTCATTCGTTAAAAGTTTGAACCACCGACCAGCCTCACTGAAAAATTACCTGAATGAAAAGAAAAACATTCAACCTAAAAGAAAGCTTACCTCCATGCAGGAGTTTCCTTATAATAAAGATTTGACATGACACTTAGACTGTCACCATCTGTCTGTCTGTCTGTCTGTCTGTCTGTCTGTGAGTGTGTGTGTGTGTGTGTGTGTGTGTGTGTGTGTGTGTGTGTGTGTGTGTGTGTGTGTGTGTGTGTGTGTGTGTGTGTGTGTGTGTGTGTGTGTGTGTGTGTGTGTGTGTGTGTGGGGGGAACCTTTTGGGGTTAAATACCATGGAAAGTTAATACCATCTAGCGGACTATCAGGGTTATTGCAACAAAGACCGTTTAGCAGTATCAAAACAGTATAAAAACGTCCTAAAACTTCCAATTGGTGCGGGAGATTATTATGGATAATTCGTTATACTCAGGGGAAATATACATATTATTGGTATGGCACTTTATGGCTGGTGAAACTGTTGTAATGTAAAATACATTTAACATATATTCCTTCCAAAGGAAGTTGCGCCTTTTATGGGGCTTATACGCATGCGCCAAACTTGTTGTTCAATGTGAAAAAAGCTCGATGGAGATTGGAGGGGGAAATGGTATGTACGGAGTTATAAGCTGCAAACATAATGTAAAGTTGTTCCAAATATTCCATCTACACAAGTTTTGGTTTCCGTAGCATGCTATGCTCATAATAAGGTGCTTATGTGGTTTTATATTTCTATTTTCAACAGTTAAATTACCTGCTAAGATAACCTACAACAACAACTACTACTGTGAACAAAGGGTTAGCGTGTTCACTAGGCTAAAGCTAGCCGCTCATGAACGCAGACTGGCACATTTAGGCTGTGGGTTTAATTGTATTTGTGTGTATTATGTGTGTTTGTGAGAGTGGATGGCATAAAAAGCAAAAAGACACGTCCTCCTTTGTGTGGTTTTTATTGTAGGAAATAATTGTTGAGTAATGCATACCTAAACCTCTGACCATCGAGCCCTTTTACGGAGGGATCACACTCCCAAGATAGGAAAGAAATAGGCCTGTTTTGGTAAAATCCGTACTGTGTGTGTGTGTGTGTGTGTGTGTGTGTGTGTGTGTATATATATATATATATATATATATATATATATATATATATAAACTCAGAGCTGTATGTTTAAACTAAAAGCCGGGAGCCACAGTTGTAACTCAGCTTGTGTAACTTCAGATGTTGTTGGTCTCAATGTGGTTGTTCCTGTACATTAGAGATAGGAGTTCCACATTATACACTTGGTCTAAAGTTGACAGATAATATATCATGTTTTTGTATGCAACAAATGTGACTGGCAGAACAAGGGTGCAATACATATTTGTATTCGCCCAGGGACACAGATAGACTCTATGTGGTGCTAGAGTCTAGCAAGAGCACCTGCCGTTTTGACCTCTGGACAAGCAAGTGCCCTTTTGAAAGATTTTATTTTAAGTGTTTGTTAGTTTTATTTTTGTTTTTTACAGTGTAGCCTACAGTGTGTGGCCCATGGTGACATCGATCAATTCTGGATTAAGATCTGCTACAGCAGCCACACGCGCGCGCGCGTGCGCACACACACACACACACACACACACACACACACACACACACACACACACACACACTCCTCCCCTTCCCGGGCAAACTCAAGAGTTGAAAAGACTCATCTCTGGTTACATGAGACTGCTTCTCTGTGTCATTGAGAGTTCAGAGTGCCCACTTTTTACTTTTGCTTTTGACAGCTAGTGGTTAGAACCAGCAGCCTACTACTACTAACCTATTTATTTTTTAAGCAGTTTTAGCAACAGTAGAAGCCTGGATTCCCAATGTGAATAAAAATAACATGTTCAAACTCTGTCAGTAAAAGAAAGGTGGACACTGAAAATCGGCAATGGACTGAACAATATGCATTCATGATATTATGCCAAGAGGCATGTAGCTCTGGTGGAGAGGCAGTGACCACATTTGAACTGAAGCCAAACAAATTGACTCTCTGATTCCAGCAGCCAGTAGGCCTAGAACTTAAATACTGGCTTCTGCTGCTAATGATGATGATAAAAAACAGGGACGCCAGGTGTCAGCGTTGAGCTCTGCGGAGGTGTTGTGGCCTCCGGCCCGTCCTCCCTTTAGTCAATTTGAATATAGGATAGGATGACAACACACGTACAAACATAATTATTAATTGCAATAAAATTAATAATATTTACCTGCACAAACAACACCAGCATCTTCTCCGTGTCCACAGTTGTGGTTTCCAATCCCGGCATGGCTGCACTGTGAAAGCTGTGAATCACTGCCTGAACACCTGACATCATCCAAAAAGATGTTTCCAACACCCTGTCCGAAGTAGGCATTTCCTGGTGCTGACAGAGCTGTTCCACAGCCTAACTGTCTACACACAACCTGGGCATCATCCAGATCCCAATCATCATCACACACCGTCCCCCAGCTGTCACGGTAGTACACCTCCACTCTGCCTGAACAGGAGTTTGAACCACTGACCAGCCTCACTGAAAATCACCCGAATGAGAAGGAAAACATTAAAACATGACAAAGATCAGCCTGAAAGAAGGTTTACCTCCTTTTGTAGGAGTGTCCTCATAATAAAGATTTGACATGACACCCCCTAGTGGTCTGTTTGCAATGAATCCAATATTAGATAGGTATGGTTGAAACCCCAAATAATTGATGGAAGAACCTTTTCAATGGATTCTGTTGCTATTGGGTATGCTAAATAACATACTAAAAATTTAGGAAAATCTAACTCCTGTAAAGGCATCATTTTCAAGATGGCGGGAGCTTAAAATGCCAGGAGCTTAAAATGCCTATAAGCTGTAAGTCCACTGACTGAAACCACTGATAGTGAATAATGCTCAGTTCAAGGGGGTATTTCAATCTTCTGTACAGGTACATTAAGAATAGTAGTAGCCTACTTATTTATGGTGTATTGAATTGTTGCAGTAATTTAGCAGAAACCAACCTGTTGAATATTATTAAACATCTGCATCAGACTAGCCTGGTAAACCCTCCCTCCGGAAATCTCATTTGAAATTTATTTCAGGAGTGAGTCTGGCATGATCGCCTATTCGGCAATTTGGCTGTGGGCTGGAGTTGGGCGGGAGTAATACCGTTGACTGACAACCCCTTCAGCCAATCAGCAGTGTTCCCCTTCAGCCAGTGCATTTTTACTACCTCCAGACTAATGTGACGCAACGGGACTTTTGAGACGGCCATGCCCAAAATAGGTTACCTTATTCGGATACATGCGCGTCACTGCCCGCCCCTGCCGGTTCTCAGATTTTTTTTAAAAATAGGCTCTGTCATGATTAATTGACCACACATATATGAAGTTAAACAACTATTCTATCCAAACGTTATCTTTAAAGTAAATTCTGTTCCTCAAAAAATACGTTTGAGAGTGTTTTGAAGTTTAAAAGAGAGTAGAAAACACTGCGGTCAAAAAAGATGGCTGCCGTTTGTTTTTGGTCGGCTGCGCTCAGGCTGCACTCGGTTCCATTTGGGCTCATTCGAACTCGCCACCTGATTGGCCAACTTTCGCTGTCAATCACAGAACGATGAGCGACGATGCTGATAGGCGCGTCCATTTGGTGAACGGGCTAGAAACGCCCAGACAAGCCTTCAGGCCAGACTCCTTCCTGAAATCAAATGGAAATGAGATTTTCCAGAGGGAGGGGCTTTACCAGGCTAGCATCAGACAGCATATGGCTATTGAAATAAATAGATATGCAACTAGAAAAAGTGCTCCTCGGAGCACAGGTCTCCGCCAGGTCAGGTACGTTATTGTGGCCTCCTGGTGGTGCTATAATAGGCCAATGTGAAAAGGGTGCCATTTGTTCAAGGGCTTTTCACTGCAATCGGACACGGCATTCATGATTTGAGGCATTTTGTTCCAAAAATGTGTTTTGCTAAATTAGACCTACTGGTGGCACTATAACAGGCAAATGTGAAAAGGGTGGCATTTCTTCCTTGGCCTAATAGAAATGTGCGTGTGAAATTTCACGGAAATTGCAAGCTGCGCTCATGATTTGAGGCAAACGGACCAATCCTGCAAACTTTGGAAGCCAATCTTAGGCAATCAGGATGGAATATGGGAAATCGGATGAATCCGTGTTGATCACATGACTATAGAGATACTGTGTACCGATTTGTGTGATGTTTGGACAAAATCTGTAGGAGTAGTATCAATAAATGTGTTTTGCACATATTGGCCTCCTGGTGGCGCTATAACAGGCCAATCTGAAAGATTTGGGCCAGAGGTTCTGAATTGGCATCCAGGGAGTGTGCGTGCACAGTTTCGCACCGGCCTGGCCAACGGTGCCAGAGATTAGCTGCTAGCAACGGACGGACAGGACGGACGGACGGACGGACACACGGACGGACGGACGGACGGACGGAAAGGGGGTAAAACATACTCTCTCGCCATGCCTTTCGGCCTGGCGGAGACAATTAGGACATACAAGATGTGCCTGTAATAAATCTCACACTACTAGGCAGTCGGCGGTTCCACACACCACACAAGGTGCCCTTTTTTTCAATTGAGTACCTGCCCCTTGCATGTGAAAATTGTTTTCAACTGAGAAAGCTGATGCGTTACCATCACAAATTCATCATTTCAGTGTGTTGATTTTATTTTTATTTCATTTTTTAGCTTATAGAGCTGATCAGGAGAAAAACGCACTATGTAATTTTGATGATGATTTAGGGTATTTGTCAAAGCATTTTTGAGTGGAGAAACACTTTTAATATCATGTCCACAGCGTGTCTTAACCACTTAAACCCCAGCATCCATATTGTGGGGAGCTCATGGCAACGTGCTGCCTGGGGAAAGCGTTCGCAAAGACCCTGTCACCCTTGGTCACCAACCTGGACTTAGGAACAATTACAAGAGCCAAGTCGGAGGACCTCAGGCTATACGGACAGGACCATAGGGTTTCAGCAACTCTAGCTAGGTGCCAGACCACAAACAGCTTTAAACGTTGGCAATCTTAGAATCAATCAATCAATTCTAAAAAATATTGGCAGCCATTGTAGATCAGCTAAAACTGGGTTTATGTGATCCGACCTCTGTGTATCAGTAATGAGTCTGGCAGCCGCATTCTGCACCAACTGTAAGTGTTGTAAGTAGAGAGTGTTACAGAATGAAATGAGGGCATTAACAACTGTTTTTAGGTTTTGAGTAGATAGGATTTATCAAATTCTGGAAATATTGTGCAGATGAAAAAAAAAGAACAAACATGTTTGAGTAACACTTCTCACTTGTGCCTCAAGACATAGGTCAGTGCAGTTATTCTTTTCTTTTAACGAATGTCATATTATGTGTGCTATTTACACAATATCCTAGCTATGATTGTGTTAATGATTCAAAGTCAAGTCTTAAATGACCTTGTTGTCAGACATAGCCAGGAGGATCAAACTCATTTAAATTTGTTAAGCTTGACCCAGTCTCTTTTATTTATTTATGTTTAGCGGTCATCTCTGGTTAGCTTTGTGTGTCTTGTAGACACATGTTTGGTGCTCTGATTACATCAATTCTGCGAGGGCGCTCAGGTTTAATACTGGCTTCACCACTGCTGTGAAATAAATGCAGACTATTAATCAATTTTGAAATCCAGTAGTAGTCTTTTGTTTTTATTACTTTGCCTTTCAGAGGCTATTGGCTAAACCAAAGACAAAAAGACATAACAGGATGACAAGCTACTATTTTACTATGTATTATGTTTATGTGTGTGTGTGTGTGTGTGTGTGTGTGTGTGTGTGTGTACACACACACACACACACACACACACACACACACACACACACACACACACATATATATATATATATATATATATATATATATATATATATATATATATATATATATATATATATATATATATATATATATATATATATATATATATATATATATATATATATATATATATATATATATATATATTTTATTAATGAACTCACCTTGTGGAACATCAGATGTTGTTGGTTTCAATGTGGTTGTTTCTGTACATGAGAGATATGTGTTTCACAACATTATGCACTCTATACATTATACACAAAGTTGACAGATGCATATATATATATAAAAGTCCGAGCTGTATGCTTAAACTAAAAGCCAGGAGCCATGCACAGTTTTATGAACTCACCTTGTGTAAAATCAGATGTTGTTGGTCTCAATGTGGTTGTTCCTGTACATGAGAGATATGTGTTCCACAACATTATACACAAAAGTTGACAGATAATATATTGTGTTTTTGTATTGACATGGTTAGGCTAAGTTATGGCCTAGTCATTCCCCGGCCTTTGATGACCCCGGAGCAGCTGGGTGACCTTGCCGAGCAACGCACTCGGCTGAAGAAGAGGAACAAGCGCGGCGGGCGACAGCGCAGACGTTGGAAGGGAAGTCGACCGCCTGCTGCTGCTGACACCATCTCTGCTCCCTGATGCTGTAGGCCACAACAACTTTCTCTTACGCAATGACGTGCTAAGCAAACTATACTTTTTGCTCACATGACCAAATTACTATGGCAACAGCTGAAATGTTTTAACTGTTAGGAAGAAAGCACCATATTAGGTTTGTCTACTGAAATGTTCTAACCATGAGGGAGGCAATCCCATATTTGGTGTGTCGGATGTAACCAATATGGTGTAAACACTGCTGTATAATTCTGTTCTGGGGGGGTTTGGTAGCATGTGTGAAGTGTCACTTGTTTGTCCCCTTTAGCCGGGCGACGGACGTAGCCTTGTAGCTCTCTCCGATTAGTCCCTTTTTGGTGACCAGGCTGCAACAAGGTTGCGGGGAGCGAATAGTAGATTCTGTTGTATTTGATTAGAATCTTGGCATTGCCCATAATCTAGTTGAATAAACAGAGAATTTTGTCAGCTCCTTGCATTACCGATTGCTCGGTCACTTGATCTTAGGTAGCCCATTGCATGGGAATGATGTATATTTTCCAGATTTAAAATGTATCCACAAATTCTGGCAAGCCCGTCTTTTGGGTATAGATAAGTATTTGGGGATGTGTTGTCAATGACCGTGAAGGACGCAGCAATTGGGGAATATGTCTTCTTTTGGGTAGATTAGTGTATGGGGATATTTTTTTGTCTGTGCCGGGCACACTTTGTCTGTGCCGGGCACTTTAGATTAAGAACTTGGAAATAGAGCTTGGGGGTCTGTTTTCAGTCTTACCAGAAATTCTGCCTTTTCATATATTTGTATTATTGCTAAAAGCGGCAAGCCTGTATTAGCATGAGTGTTAAATCAAAATCCTTTTCTACAAGAGAAGTCTTAAGAGGATTCGGATATATCTTCAAACGAGCCTTCGGGTCTGATCTTATCACCGGACACATTGGTGAGAGTGAAAGAGTATGCAACAGTTGTTACTATAAATAGCATTGGGCATTTTAGAGTGTGTTTCCTGCACAGAGAGGTTTATAGTTTCATAGTTACGCTTGGTCTGAAAACTCCTCTGCACAGAGGGCATGCGTTATCTTTTATATACTATTAGGTCTTTACTGAAACTATCAAGGGTAGTAGAAATTAGGAGTGTCTTTTTGTCAGGCCATTACAGTATGCAACAAATATGACTGTCAGAACAAGGTGCCATACATATTGTGTAGCCTACATTTGTGTAGGATGTGAAAATTGCACCACCATTAAAACCACCATTAAAACAACCAACTGCTTCAAATGTTTGACCAGATATGCCTATAGTGAATTTAATTTACTTTCACTAGGCCAGGGTTTCTCAAAGTGGGTGCCGTGGCACCCTAGGGTGCCGTCATGCAAGTCCAGGGGTGCCGCAGAATACTTGAAAGTATTGGAATATTTGGAATTCAAAAATATCACTTCAGTCTAATTAACCACTTAACCCTCTATACTTAGTAAAACAGTCCTGGGTTGCACTCATAGACTGTAAAAAGCGTTATGCCCATAGACTCATACAGACCGTAAATTTCGACCGTAAACGTTCGACCCTGAGACAAAAAAGTTTGAGAACCGCTGCACTAGACTATCAGACCATGACACGCTCATCAGATTGGTGGGTGGAGTCGTATGGCTGAGATCGTTAATTAGCATATACTATAATATGATAGTGACATAATCGAAAAGATCCACAGTATTTACCTGGATGATCATTTGTTACACTAATGTCCTCCACATCCTCTGGCATATCCTCATCACGTGACATGGTGGAAGGAAGCCATGCTTCCTCTGTTGGAGGCTGGCTGCTTGGGAGTTGAGCTATATCACTGCTGCTGGATAATTCATGAGCGGCTGCAGGGGAAGAGAGAGGAAACACCATCTGTTAACCACTTAGAACCCCAGCATCTGTATTCTACAGGGAACGTTCCCCAAAAAAAGCTGATCTATACGAGCTCATGGCAACGTGCTACCCGGGGAAAGCTTTTGCAAAGACCCTGTCACCCTTGGTCACCAACCTGGACTCTGGAACAATTACAAGAGCTAAGTCGGAGGACCTCAGGGTATATGGACACGACAGGACATAGGGTAGCTAGGTTCCTGATAGGGTAGAGGTTCCAGACCACAAACAGCTTTAAACTTTGGCAATAAAATCTAGAATCAATTCTAAAAATGATATGCAGCCATTGTAGATCAGCTTAAACTGGGTTTATGTGATCCGAGTCCCAGTAATGAGTCTGACACCCGCATTCTGCACCAACTGTTGTATGGTGTTGTATGGATCCTTTACTGAGACATGAGTAGAGAGTATTACAGGATGAAATGAGGGCGTTAACAACTGTTTTTAGTTTTTGAGTGTCACGGTCCGCTCCTCGGACCTGTGACTTTATTATTTAGCCATTGTCAGACCTTATAGTATTGGACCCTTTTGGCCACTCTTTCTGTTGTATTGTTCCCTGTTCTCCCTGTACCTTTATTCTGTAGTGTTGTTGTGGTGTTTCCTGTCTGTCCTAGTTGTTGCTTCCTGTCTTGTCTCTCTAGTATATCTTTGCAATTGTAGTTCACCTGTGTCTTGTTCTGTTACAGCCAATCATGTGTTAATTGTCCTTTGTTCTCACCTGTGCCTAGTTAGTCCCTGTCTATTTATATGCCCCTCTGTTTCCAATCTGTGTTGGTTCATTAATGTTGTTACAGTGTTCTGTCTGTTACCTAGTGTTGCCTTGTATTCCCTGTTTAGTTAATAAACCCCCCTGCATCTCCTCTCACTGTCTGCGCTTGGGTCCTACACCTCTCTGCCCCGCACCGTGACATTGAGTAGATAGGATTGATAAAATTCTGCAAATGTTGCGCAGCTGAAAAAGAAAAAAACTAAAAACATTTGAGTAATACTTCAAACTTGTGCCTCAAGACAGGTCAGTACTGTTATTTTGTTCTTTTAACGAATGTCATGTCATGTGTGCTATTAACACAACATCCTAAGCTGAAAAAGAAAAAAACTAAAAACATTTGAGTAATACTTCAAACTTGTGCCTCAAGACAGGTCAGTACTGTTATTTTGTTCTTTTAACGAATGTCATGTCATGTGTGCTATTAACACAACATCCTAACTATGGTTGTGCTAATGATTTAAAGTCAAGTCTTAAATGACCATGTTGTCAGACACAGCCAGAAGGATCAAACACTCTCCATTTAAATATTGTAAGCTTGATCTCTTATCTATTCCATAAAGGTTTAATACTTATATTATTATTACTTTTTACAGTATGTGCATTATGCAGTTTGTGCACCAGGTCATCTGTATCCTTCATGTTTTATGAACTCACCTTGTGTAACATCAGATGTTGTTGGTCTCAATGTGGTTGTTTCTGTACATGAGAGATATGTTTCACAACATTATACACTTGGTCTGAAGTTGACTATAAAAGCAATAGGTTTTCATGATATGTCGGTGAGCTGGATGCAATCAAATCTGGAGGGGAGGGAACAGGTGGTGAACGGACCCCCCCCCCCCCCCCCCCAGTGGGCTGTGGCGTTCCGCAAGGAAGCTTACTGGGACCTTTACTGTTCCTAATATATGTAAACGACATGACATCAGCTTGTGACTGCAACCTGCTGTTCTTGTTCGCGGATGACTCGGCTCTGCTGGTCTAGGACAGGGACAAGTTGCAGGTTGAAAAAGCCCTTAGCTCTGAACTTGAATCTGCACCTGGCTTGCTGATAACAAACTATCATTACACCTGGGTAAAACTGAATCCATTCTCTTTGGGTCCAAAATTAACCCCGGCAAGGCCGACGGCGTCACAATAAAAGTGGGTGACAATAAAAGTGGAAATTACCTATGGGTTCCATTTTAGAGGCAAATCTCTCCAGTGATAAAATGGCAACTAAAGTCATCAAAAAAGTCATCCAAATAACAAGATTTTTGTACAGGATATCCTCTCTGGTCAGTAAGAATACATTGAGGACTTTAACAGGAGCACTCATCCAAGGTGACTTTGACTATGGATGCACCTCATGGTACCACAACACCACTAAGGCCTTACGGTTCCAGACACCCCAAAACAAACTGGTCAGGCTACTGCTTGGCCTTACAAAGAGTACCTACAGGTGGCCGCAATTCGGCCCCTGTAAAAGCCAAAGCCTACCCAGCCCCCCCCCCCCCCCCAACAATGCAACGTCTTGAATGCGCCCCACCGGAAGTCTTGCTAGACGAGATTTCAATCTCTTGCTAGACGAGATTTCAATATCGTCTAGCGAGTGTTCTGTCACTATGAACATCAGCTCTCACCAATAAAAAAAAAAAAGCTTTCAAAATATGCGATCTAGCGCAAGGCCTATTGGCGCACGTTTTTAGCTGTGGCGGACCCGGGATGGAGTTATGACATTTTTCTACTGTACCATTCATCCTAGGATATCATAACATCATAGCAAAGGTACGAAAACCGTGGTCCAAAATTCCCCTTTAAGTAAAACATTTTAGTACTCTTTCCACCACTGGTAAGATGGACCTACGTGTAAAATCAGCACTGCCCTCCACGTCCTCTGGCATATCCTCATCATCTGACATGGTGGAAGAAGGGCTGCCATGCCATGCTTCCTTTGTTGGAGGCTGGCTGCCTGGGAACTGCGTTGTATTACTGCTGCTGGATAATTCCTGTGCGGCTGCAGGGGAAGAGGAAACACCATCTGTTAACCACTTGAACCCCAGCATCCCTATTCTACGGGGAATGTTTGCCTAAAAAAGCTGATCTACGAGCTTATGGCAACGTGCAAGTTGTTGTGAGCTAGTAGATCGGCTATTTTTGGTCAAGTATAAAGGGTGTACATTTTAAACCCTCCCCCCAAAAACAGCTGATTAAACTTTAAATGGTTAAGATCCTGACATGTTCAAAGCACACAGAAAGCAAAAGCACGCCTGCGCACGCATACACACACGAATACTTGAAATTATTGGAATTCATAAATATCACTTCAGTTTAACCACTTAGCATATACTAATAATATGATAGTGACATAATAGAAAAGATCCACAGTATTTACCTGGAAGATCATTTGTTACACTAAAGGTTGTACTAAGGCCTGTATCTGACTCTGAAGAAGGATAGCTCTGGGTGGTTAAAGGCTACTGAGTGTAACAGCCTCTCTACTGTGTAAGATCAGTGATGGAAAGTAACTGTGTACTTGTACTCAAGTACTGTACTTAAGTACAATTTTGAGGTACTTTTACTTTACTGGAGTATTTCCAATTTTCAGTACTTTTACTTCTACTCCACTACATCTCATAGGCAAATATTGTACTTTTACTCCACTACAATTATTTGAAAACTTTAGTTACAGTACTTTGTAGATTTTGATCATTATTACAAAACATACAATAACCACTTCAACCTTATATACATTTCGGCCATTTGAAATTAGCAAAATTAGCAAAAATTCCCCTTTAAGTAAAACATTTTAGTACTCTTTCCACCACTGGTAAGATGGACCTACGTGTAAAATCAGCACTGCTCTCCACGTCCTCTGGCATATCCTCATCATCTGACATGGTGGAAGAAGGGCTGCCATGCCATGCTTCCTCTGTTGGAGGCTGGCTGCCTGGGAACTGCGTTGTATTACTGCTGCTGGATAATTCCTGTGCGGCTGCAGGGGAAGAGGAAAATCTGTTAACCACTTGAACCCCAGCGTCCCTATTCTACGGGGAACTTGACCAAAAATAGCTGATTAAACATTAAATGGTTAAGATCCCATGACACCTTGAAAGCACACTGAAGGCAAAAGCACACACACACGCACACACACACACACACACACACACACACACACACACACTCACACTCACACTCACACTCACACTCACACACACGGCTCTGTCGTTCCATTCACTCTATTCGTTCTCTCTCTCTTCAACCGACAAAGCTGGGCTCTTAGTCTTGAACTTGAACCTTGAGCTTTTGTAACAGGATAGGCCACTGTTGTACGTCGTTCTCCTCGTCCATATTTTATAAAATAGAATACAATGTCGCAATACAATACAAAATGTGTCAACGTTAGGAGCCACAGTACATGGACCAGGTCTTTAACAGCTGTAACCTGCATTATGAACTCACCTTGTGTAACATCAGATGTTGTTGGGCTCAATGTGGTTGTTTCTGTACATGAAAGGTTCACAATTAGTATTATTATTATTATTATTACACTTATTATTATTACACACTTGGTCTAAAGTTCACAGATAATATAAAATATCATGTTGTATAACTTTGTGCATAGATTTATATTAAAGGGATAGTTCACCCCCAAAATGACTTTTTTTCACCCCATGGAGACTTGAATTCATGGATATTTTTTTGTTTTTGTCGCATTCCTAAGCCAATAATTTGATGACTGGCGGCAGCTCCGGTAGGAGACACAAAGAGTCTCCTTTGTTTCTCCTACCAGAACCGCTGCCTTCCGGTCCGCTGGTCATCAAATTATTGGCTTAGGAATGTGACTAAAACAAAAAAAAAATCTACATTTATCTACAAGCCTCCATGGGGTGACTAATCGATAGATAAGAATCGATAGTGTTTTTTTGGGGTGAACTATCCATTTAATACTGCACAATAAATTCACCATCCTCCTCTCTTCTCTACTTCCTTCTGTTCAAACAACTATATATTAGTGCCAGCTCCTTTGTGGGAACTGAGAGCCAGCTGAGGGACCTAAAGGTCTCTGAATCTGTGGACATTTGTTTTTTTAAGATTATTTATTTTTTGCTTTTTCTGCCTTTATTGATAGATACAGTACACATCTTATTTTAGCATTGCTTTTACTTAGATTGCTGTATTTCTCTTCCCGGTTTACTTGTTCTTTTAAAGTATTATTATTATTATTATTAGTATCATTATTATTGTTCATTTAATGCATTTTATGTATTTATATGCATCTCTGCTTTTTTAAGTTATTTAATTTTTCCTGTGAAGCTCATTGAACTGCACTTGGTGTCTGAATTGTGCTATATAAATAATGCTTGCTTGCTTGATTTATTGATTGATTGATTGTTAGATAAAATGGAGGAGGATTCAATTTGAGCATAGCCCAGTATCAGCTCCTAAGAGTTGACATTTAGTAGACCGGTACAACCTGAGAGTTCTCCATGGGTCATAATACAAAAGCAAGTCAGAGACGTATTTTGGCTAAACCGTAAACCACTGAGCTATTTGAGGATGATCAGCAATATATTAAAATAGTACTGTACACAGAGTCCTACCTGAGCTCCCCAACAACATCAGAATCATCAGTATCTTCTCCATGTCCATCTCCAACGACTCAGTCACACTGAATTGTACCTGAAGACGTCCTGTCTTATATCTCTCTGTTTTTGACATGTCAGCAACATTATCACATCACGCTTTAATTTCTGATGCGGGGGAAACCTGCCAGCTGAACAGACATAGGAACCGAAATCTCAACCGATATTCCAAGATTGCATAATTAATTATATAATGTTCTATAACTGGCACTGCCAGCCCTTCATTTTGCCAACCAGCCAGCCAGCCAGCCTGCCATACGCAAATAAAAAACGGAGTGAAACAAAACAATACAATAAAATAGGAAATACACAGCATAATAATAATAATAATAATAATAACAATAATAAACTTCACCCAGCATTAAATATTAAAACACATTTTAAAAAACTGTTTTTGTAAAGTTTTTCAACTCAGACCAAAGCCCGCTCTTTAAAGTAATACGCAAATGCATGTAATATGTATCACTACAGTAATTAACATCATCTGCAAACTCAAGATTACATGTGTTTATAAACACTGTAATAGACACGTCGTAGACATCATTCTTTTTATGTCAAAGCACTGATGTATTGATAACAGTGCATTTACGGAACGGCCAGCCAGCCAGTCAGTCAGTCAGTCAGTCAGTCAGCCAGCCTGCTGGGATAATATTCAGAGGAAAAACACTGAATTTTTATATTCAATTTCTATAGAGCTTTTCTAGATAGCCAATGTCGCTTTACAAAACAAAACAACTCTATAATGAAAATAACTTTAAAAGTGTAAAAAGCAAAGCAAAACTAAATAGTTAAAATGTGTGTGGGTCCTCACCCAGAAACCTTCTAACCCTGTAGATGTAATTTCCTGTATTCTGGTGCATTTTAACAGGGATACTTTTATCAGGTTTTACTAACATAGGAAAAGTATGGGTATCTTGCAAATTTGCAACTTTAAACTCAGAGATTTTTGGCTGACAGGCTTGCGGGCTATATAACATCATATGATTTCGCAATCTTGGAATATCAGTTGAGACATCAGTTTCTTTTTCTGCGAAAATGAGAGTGTTGGCACAACTTGGCAGGGACCCAATGCACATTAATGCACATTTCAATGTGGCTAGCCGTGAGTGTCACCTCCAGTCTCAGTCTCTGTCACAGACAGAGCTAAGTTGAAACAGGAGTGAGTGGAGTGCGTTCTGTCGGCCGATCTTCACGTTATCAGCCCATAGAATGATCTCCAAATCAGCACAAAACATCCCAAACATTTGGGCCAGTTGGGCCCATCTACCCACCTAGTTGGGTCTATTTGGGTCTTATCAGCCTTTTCTTTCGGTGATTCAACGTTAAGGCATGTGCTGTCACGTGACCTGTCCTAGTCCTGAAAAATACGCGCTGTGATTGGCCAGTAGTCACTTTGATTGGCAGTTGGGACAAACGCTCACCCCAAAATATATTAAAAAAACAACAAAAAAAACACATCAGTGTTCTGAGACAGCAGTGTATTTGTGTGTTATGTATTATGTGTTGGGGGGTTAGTTGGCTTTTGACTTTGACTTTTGTAGAGGGTCTGTCTGTCTGTCTGTCTGTCTGTCTGTCTGTCTGTCTGTCTGTCTGTCTGTGTGTCTGAGGATGATCAGCAATATATTAAAATAGTACTGTACACAGTACTGCCTGCCTGCCTGCCTGCCTGCCTGCCTGCCTGTCTGTCTGTCTGTCTGTCTGTCTGTCAGTCAGCCAACCAGGGCGTAGGGTTGTGGCCTTGCCTCTTTAGAGATGATAAGATATTATTGAGAAACAGATCATACAGTATGTTATCCTATAACTCTAAGCACGTGATGTAAATGTCTTTGTGTGTGTGTGTGTGTGTGTGTGTGTGTGTGTGTGTGTGTGTGTGTGTGTGTGTGTGTGTGTGTGTGTGTGTGTGTGTGTGTGTGTGTGTGTGTGTGTGTGTGTGTGTGTGTGTGTGCGTGTGTGCGTGTGTGTGTGTGTGTGTGGTTCTTCAGATCAGGCCATTTCTGAGAAATGACTCCCAGACACAAGTGAAAGTAGAAGGATGCAGCTGTCTGCCTTGTGGCTTTGACAACGCAATGTTCCAGTGGTGTATAGTAACTAAGTACATTTACACAAGTACTGTACTTAAGTACAATGTTGAGGTACTTTTGTATGTTTAATTGCACTAGGGACAGGTCGAATTTTAAAGAAGATTACCCCTGGATAAAAAGTATGTGCCCTGATCTAAAATGCCATGACCCTCCATTTGACTGGAAAAAAATATCAATGACCCTCCCCAAGTGATTAAAAAAAAAAGGTTCCAATATTGTCCCACGATATATAGCCTATCGTGATATTAAAATGTGACGATAGGGATTGTCATGATGTCATACTGTTTTTGAATATGTTTTTATTATTTAAAAAGAAAACTTTTTGGCGGTGAAAGTTATAGGAGTTCTTATTGTATGGTGTTGGTGTATGATATGAATGTAAGCTCATCATAATCACAGTAATTATTAATCATCATCTTCCATCATATTATGCAAAGTGTTTTGGAGAGAAATGAAACAAACTCCAGTTACTTTCAGTTTAGAGCACTGCAGAGGGGAGGTGTGTGTGTGTCTGTGTTCAGCTGATGCTTGTTGACGGATTACATGTAACAGCGTTACATGTAATCCGTTACTTCCCAACCCTGGTTGAGAGGTGCGCTGATTGTTGCTGAATCTCTTCACATGAGCTCACAGCAAACCAGACTGGACACAGCACTAGCGTGGGCAGTGCAAAGCGGCTGATGGACCCCACTGACTGGTGAAGCATATTCAGGTATTCCTCCTCCTCTTGGAGTCTCTGCTGGATGTTACTCTGACTGGTGACAAAGCTTCCTCTGACTCTCGTCCGTTCTGCGGCGGCCGAGATGGTCTCGTGGCCCTAGTGTTCTTCCACGGCTCACAGATAGCAGCTGCTGGTCAGTGCGGCAGAACACTTCCCTGATGTCGTGGTGACGTGGGCAGATGTGCTCCTGAGACGTGGAGGCTTGGACCAGAATTTTTTGTCTGTTCTAACCCCATAGTCGAGCTCCTTTGTCTTTTGGTTCTACGTTTTGGTGGCAGCATAGTAGAATGCATTTTACCCATTTTAGAGCCGAATTTTGGGGGAATAAGGTCAGATGCTCTCCAGGTGTCTGGTGTTGTGCCCATATGGACATCACTCACTCTAGACCAGCGGTTCCCAATTGTTTTAGCTCAAGACCCAAAAGAGAAATGAGACGTTTGCCCCGGGACCCAAACTATTGAAGTTCACAACACGTTGCTTAATGCCGCATTGTGAGCTTGCAGATCTATTATCTTCACAACTTCTTTTTTAATTCATGGAAATCTTAGGATTTTATGAAAGCAAAAAGTGTGTGTGGCGCGAAACCTGTTTCCGTTTTAAATATTTAAAACATTTTAATTTTAAATTTAAACAAAATTGTGAAAATAGTGATCTTGTAGATCGCCGATTTTCACTACTTTTGTGTGACACTTTTGTATGATGTAAATTAATTTACACACAAAAACATTGAAATATGGAGATGTGAGGTTTCTGCCTGACAGCAACCAAATGAATATCTAATCAATAGCAGCAATATCACAGTCGAATCTGCAAGGAGTTGAGCATACTGTATATACACATAAATGAGTCATAACCCAATCAAATGTGCAAAGGAGTCATACAGAAATAGAGTCTGTGCCATTTAATATTTGTTGACCATGTCCTGATTTAGTGCTATGACAGCTGCTGGTAAGAGGCTTTTTTTCAGCCTTATTGAGCCCTTGGCTGTAAGGCATCTCAGTCGTTTCCTATTTTGCATCATCCCAAACAGTTTTTACTAGGATGATGTTTGTCCTTCATAATCCTTTTTGCCCTGCTCAAGCACCTGCTCTGGTAAATGTCCTGTAGAGACAGGAGAGAGCTATCTGTGGCGCATTCAGCCACCTTCGCTTTTTTCAGCTGTCTCATGTGGAACAGGTGTTTTTTGCAAACTAAACAGTGCATCACAAGCTAAATGTTTGAACACATGAGTTGTATTCCAAATACTGACGCAGTTGAAAAACACAATATTCTTTTAGAATTAGCCGTTTTACATGAATACAGGGGTCATTTCACATCCAAAGAGCCAGTTGAAGCCAGAACGGCTCAAATGTTGGAAGCGTCACAAAAATGCTTTTTTTTAGTTAAGCTGTTGAAAACTCTCTCTCTCTCTCTCTCTCTCTCTCTCTCTCCCTCTCTCTCTCTAATCTTTTTACACAATTATACTGACTATTTCACTAAGTGACATTTCACATCCAAAGTGCAAGTTGAAGAATCTAAGTCTATGACGTGTCTATGATGTATGGCTCCAAAGTTTCAGCACAGTCACAGCCCCTGTGGGGTGGGCCGTGGCCACCCCGTGGCCCACCCACATAGAAAGCTGGCCCACCCAATCGATTTTGCAAAAAAAACAAATTGGAAAATTTATATTTTTATATTTTTTTTTTTTGATAAAAACAGTAAAATCAGGCAAAAATAAGAATTCAATAACATAACCCTAACCTAACCCTAAGCCTAAAACCGAAATAAAGTAACAAAAAACGCCCAAAAACTTCCAGAATCCGCCCAATAACCGCAAATGTTCATGCATGCATGCGTGCCCACCCGCTCCTGCCTAGGCCCAGCCTATACTAGCGTTCTGGCTGTGCCACTGTTCCATAATAACGTTTTAGTTAACTATATCAAAAAGTATCAAACATATGTGTGGAGAAAATGTGTAGTTACTTCTGTGGCCTATGGTGGGCAGTGTGCACAGAATGTCTAGCACTGATCAGTCAGGCAGTTTGTGACAAAATGCACATTATATTTATTATAATTATCTGCTTGATCTATGGGTGTTATTATGTCTGATTGATATGTGACATCTGATCTAACTATGCATGTTATTATATACGTGTGATATGTAACATGTTGGACACTGTGAAATATATGAACATTTCCTATTCAGGTGAGGGGTAATGGGTCTGATCACTGGGGATGATTGAGTGATTGATGCCACACTCTACTTGACAAATAGAGGGTGTGTTGCGCGCAGAACTCAGATGACACTAACCTGTGTATCAGAGGCGACAGGAGAGGAAAAGAGGAGATCTCCTCCGAGGCGCCAGTTTATAGTTGAACTAACTAAGTTTAAGAGTAATAGTGAACTGCAGCCAACGACAAAGAATACTCGAACCCAGCGGACTCGCGGAGGAAGGAGCCTACCGTTGTTGCCGTGGGGAACGAGGGCTGTGGTGTTTGTGAACGTGCCACCGGTCGGTGTTGGAGTCGGGAGGAGCCGAGGCCAGCGGTGAGGCAAAACCAAGCGTCCATTTTCTTTGTGGATTACAAATTAGGGGTACCCCGCTCGAACTTTAGTTATTATTTGGACCGGTTGTGCGGAAGACCGTTTATATGTTCGTTTGGATATAAGGACAATAGGCACTCTCGAGATCGCGCCCCACGAGAGGCCGTTCGGATCATAAAGAGGAGGTGTTTATTATTGTTTGACAAAGCGGATAAGCGACTGACCGTGCAGCGCTCTGACTGTATAACTGAAGTTGTCACTTTGTATATTGTTCACGGGTGAATCTATGATGTGAGGGGTTTGTGAGAGAAACATTTGGGTTGTTGAAATTTGTGTGTTTGTTTGTTTAGTAGGGAAAGAGATAGGGACAGAGGTGATTTAAAGCCCTGAGTGTATTATTTGTTTTGCCATTTTTGCAATGGTCATTATTATTTTGTGGCTTAAATAAATCTACTTAAATTAAATCCTGCCGATCCTGTTGATTTTCCTTTTAGTTAATAATTTTCCCTTAAGAGTAAAAGGGCGATTGTTACAAGTTTGTGAGATTAGCTCCAAACAGATATTGCACAGACCCTCTTATGGACGGCTAGTTAAGATGCTCGTACAACATCGTTGGACTGACACGGTTTAGTGGCTAGTGAGTCACAAGGCAGACAATGAGGTCGTTATAGACAGGTTTCCTGTTAGTAAACATTGAGAGGAATATGACCGCGCAGCTGCGGGGGGAAGCCTATGGGTGCGTTTGGAAATTACGCACCGGAGCACACTCGCCTATTAGTTTGTATTGGCCAGTGCGCTCACTGCCGCTCAGGGCTGTATTTTCGAACGCGCCTTCCACCCCCAGGCATGCGCAGATTGCGCATTCTGCTCTGTGATGACGTCGCTCGGAAACCCGTCTATACAGCGGCGACACAGACTGTGGAATAAAAACAGGCACACTGGACTAGATTGGTTCATATCAAGGCGACAAGTACAGACCTTTTACATCTTCCATGCTGTAGCTATTTCTCATGTCATGTCAATCTGCTTACTTGATGCACAACCTCCTGACATGACTAGGGCCTACTTGTGGTACTAAGCACTGTAATTGGTCACTTGTACATATTCTGCTCTATTTATATTGTATCCTATATTAAACTTGGGTGGATGGATGGACCCCCCCTCAAATGCACATTATGGACAATCTGGACAATCTTATTTATTTAATGCTTATCTATCCTAATGCCAACAGCACTTAAAACCGTTGTAGGACACCTATTTGGAAATGTTAACTTTTTGTTGTTTGTTTGTTCCAGAAACGTAGATATTCAATGCATCAGTTGTTTACAAGCAATGTGTCCTGTTGACTGGGTTGGGTTTATTCACAGCATTAATAAAGCCAGCCTCTGTTTTTATTCCACAGTCTGTGTCACCCTCAAGTGGACAAAGTTATTAGGCTATTCCAGTAGGTGATATTCCAGCATGTTATTTTAATCATGCATCTTATTTAGACTACAAAGCAATAATGCGTAGAAAAAAAATAATACGTTGCTGCTTTGTGATTCACTAGCCATACATTACAGTGAGGTGCAAGCTATTCTCATTAGCCTTGTCAATGAGAACAGAATGTCATGACAACACAGTCCAAATGAACATGCAAAGGCAACAACATTAAGATGTTTTCCCCCTATGTGCCATTATTGGTTAACTTTAAGAAAGACAAGTGTCTTACATATAACTAATGCCTGGGGGCATTGTGCAAACCTATGGCAAAGTCAGTTCTGAGGTAAATATCACACCATTGAGAGAAGACTGCTCCATCTGAGCTCCCTCATTTTGCTGTGCAGTTTTCTACCTTTAGGTTCTTACACAGTTTTATGAAGCAAAAGTGCTCACACCCTCAAACATGTGCTTCTCAGGTCAGTAGAAGCATTTTAGTGTCATTTCCAGTGTTTGAGCTGTTCTGTCTTCATTTGACACTTTAGATGTGAAAGGTATTTTAAGAATTGTTTAAGTGCATCTTGAATGTGAAAATCGTCTCCAGATGCCTGGTTACCAGGCCCGGCTTAATGCACAGGCTTTCGGGGCTGCAGCCCTGGGCACCAAGCTCAGAGGGCTCCAAACGCTGAGCCAAAAAATAAATAAGACTGTATTATTGCAAGTAACAGCGCGAAAGTATTGTCCCGGGGTTGCTGAAGTAGTTGTAAAACGGTCAGAAGCACCCCTCACCCCGCTGGTGAAGCAAACATGTTTTGGAAGTCCTGCAGTTATGCATTGCCATCAGGATTGTCAAAGCTGTCACCTTTTGGGGAAGCTGACTCAGTGGACATGTTCAAGACTTAAAACTCTCACTTTCTCTCTTTGCACCACAGCGTCCCCTAGTTTCACTGATTTTAATGTTTAACTTTCCTAGTCTCACTGAACCAAATATTTTGACAGTTTTATGCTTATGTTTTTTTATGTTATCTTCACAGGCTGAAGGCCAGTATCTTTATCCTGTTAGTGTGTATTTTCTTGATATTGTGTTTCTTTCTGTTGTGAGGTGTATACAGAGACCAGAGACTATAAGTAATATCCAAAAATGTGTTTTGCAAAAGTCGGCCTCATGGTGGCGCTATGACTGTGGCTATGGCTATATATATGTGGGGCAAAGGTTCTGCTGTGGCATCCAGGGAGTGTGTGTGTGTGTGCAGTTTCATGACACGGAGCCCCGAGGGGGTAGACAATGTATTTATTGATTTATGATTTGTCTCCACCTACATGGCAGCAGGGGTTTCCCCCCTTCCACTGTGCCATTTATAGAAATAAAAAGCCCTGTGAGGCCTTCGCAAATACTGTCTCAGAGTGTTGGTCTGGTTTAGTCTTCACAATGTACTGTATGAGCTTCATGTAACAGATAGAATGCAGCGGGTGAACTTTATATCAGAAACCTTTCCTCCAACACGTCGGTTTTCACATCCATGTAAATGAGCCAGAGTTAGCCAGAAGCTCTTTTTCAACTGTAGTCCCTGAGCAGGCTGTGAAAAAGTGGTGATAAAACCATTGATACAAAAACAGACCTCAATACAATACAAACACTAGAGGACCTGGTCCAGAAAAGGTTGAGAACCACTGATCTATGGTATAACAACCTTATTGTTTTAATATGAATGAGTCCAGGCACATTTTTTTTTACTTTATTGTTTTATTGTATGCATTCAAATATTATAATTAGGTTAGATTCATTATAGAGTAGAATAGTACCCACTCCCTTGGGGTGTTATGTTTGTCACATTATATGTATACGTATATATGCACATAGGTGAAATTTGTCCTCTGTTTTTTACCCATCCTATAACAACTAGGAGCAATGGGCAGCCTTCTCCCACCATTGGCCCTAGGTGAGCAATTATTGGTTTAGAGTCTTGCTCAAGGAAACACACATCGACACATTGCTAGCCTGGCCTGGACTCGTACCTTGGACAACCATGGGCTCTGGCTCTCCAGGCGTGCTCACTAACCACTCAGCTATGGCCGTCCCCTACACCACACGTGTTCGACTGCTCGTTCTATGAATAAAATGAGAACTATAACTATAAAACAATATAGTGACAAATAGAACTATAACAAATACAACCAACATACTCTCACTCCTCGAATGGCCTATCATGACTTCTTGGAACATGTGTGACCAAATGTTGCCTGGTGCCGTCCCGTTCACTTCCGCACTCCAGGAATGCAGAAGTGCCGTTCTCAAACCTAAGACGTAAAAGGGTGACGGCTCCGAAAAAAAATGTTAGAACGACGGAGCCGCGGTTAAGTGTACCGAGTGTTGCTAAGCCCGCTTCAGCTGACTCAGCGCCGCTCGAGTTATGTACCGATAGGGACAGAATGGTAACCCACCCCAGTCAACATGTGCCGTTACGAGTACCCTACCCCTTACAGTCAAACGTTTGGTTGACTGTTTGCCGTCTTGGGAGTGAGAATGCATTGATACAATGGTGATAGTTATAGTTATCCTTATAGTTATAGTGCTCAGTGTTCATTTAGTATTCTAGCATTTATACAAATCTAATTTGCTCTCTGTTGCTTTTTGGTGAAAACAAGCCACATTCAACTGCCCATAACTCTGAAACAGATTATCGCGATGGCACACTTTGTTTTATCTCCGATTCTCCCAAACCCCCTTACGTCTTTTGAGTCGATCGCCGGGTGGATCGTTGTGAAGAATAGTATTCTATGATTTGTCAAAGGTTAGTAAAAATGCTAGACAATGCTGGCAAGGGCAGCTATAGACCATGTTTTAACTCTGGCAGTTAAAGAGTTAATCTAATAGTCACATGAGTCATAACCATACATTATCTATGGATTAGTGAATCTAATTAATCTAATAGATAGTGAGTATTAGTAATGTAAAACTGCATTTTCAGTCAGAGGTTGGTGGAGGTTGGGACTGGACTCCTTCTGGCACATTCTGGACCTTCTGGAGAGGTTGACCACCACTCCACACGTTAAACCCTCTGGACCTTCTGGAGCGGTAGACCACCACTCCACACACCACTCCACACACCAGCACACAGCCAGCCATGAAGACCAGGATCATGCTCAGACTCAAGCATAAACAAAAATCTAAAGCACAGAGTTCAAGCAAAAAAAGAAAAGGTAAATAGAAATGATAACGCCTGAGTCATACTTCTTCGTCGCACGATGGTGTTTCGCATCAAAAATAACTGGGAGCTTGTAGATCGGCTATTCTCGACAGGTGAAAACGCTGTACGATGGAACATTAAATAGGCTTAAAGGGATAGACCACTTTGGTAGAGGTTTGGGTTGTGTAGTTAACTTGCCATGATGTAACTCCAAAGGTGGACAAGAAATCTAAAATAATTGCTCCATTGATTAGAAATTGATCATTGAAAATATGCTCCTCATTGACTTACATTGTACGGTAAAACAGATCTCAAAGTCACTCTTATAGCACATAAACGGACACAAACAAAGCTGATTTAGACATTATAGAGCATCATCAAACCCAGTACTGGGTATAGTTTTTTTTTTTTATAAAAATGTAAATTTCCTGTTGATGTTACTATTTGAATATCTGGATCCGCGGATCCAGTCCAGGTTTTCTTCCTAATGAAAATAGTAAAATCAACAGAATGTTAGCATTTTTATTTAAAAAACAAACAGTGCTGGGTTTGGTGATGTTCTATATTGTCGGAATCAACTTTGTTTGTGTTCGTTTATGTGCTAAAACAGTGACTTTGAGAGCCGTTTTACCGTACAATGTAAGTCAATCAGGAACATATTTTCAATTATTAATCTCTAATTAATGGAGCATTTAAAAAAAAATCTTGTCCACCTTTGGAGTTACATCATGACAAGGTAACTACACAACCCAAACCTCTACCAAGGTGGTCTTGCCCTTCAACTCTCTCTCTCTCACTCACTCGCTCACTCACTCGCACACACACTCGCACACACACTTGCACACTCGCGCATACACACACACACACACACACACACACACACACACACACACACACACACACATGCATCTTAGCAGGGTATTGCCGTTTACCTCAAAATGAAAATAATATTTTTACCTTGGCTGTCATCGGCTCTGATCAGCTGCAAAGGACCCTTGGAAATGGAGTGCGTGTCGGACTGGGCGTTAGCGTTAGCTTGTCTCTTTCCACGCTGGTTCCCTGAGATGCAACCCTGAGAGCATCTGGATCCAGGCACCCCCGTCTGACACAGCATGACCGAGCAGCTGATGTACACCTAATATAATAATAATACAATAATACACTTTATTTACACCTACAGGCCCACATGGATTGAAGTTCTCATTCACCACCACTGATTTCAGTCATTTGGATTCCATAGAGTGACTTTAAGAGCTGTTTCAGCGTACCATGTAAGTCAAATTTTTGAATGATCAATTTCTAATCAATGGAGCAATTTATTTTTTTCTTGTCCACCTTTGGAGTTACATCATGGCAAGGTATAACTACACAACCCAAAGCTCTACCAAAGAGGTCTGGCCCTTTAAGTATTTTTCAAAGAAAGTTCTCCTGTACTAGCCTACTCAAGTACAAATTTGAGTTGAGTAATATTGTGACCAGTATCTATACTTTGACTCAAGTACTTTGTCCACCCACTGTTTCATGATGACTTTACCTGCTCATGAGCTCCAATGAACTTCATTCCAAATCTGAACTGAGACTTGGAGCCATTGTAGATTTTCACTGTGCTGTCTCTCACACACCTAATGATGCAATAATACAATTAATAGAAGGAGAACAATTATTTTTGTTTTCAGGAAGTGAATACATCTGCACTGATCCATACCATGGTTATTGTAGTTTTGCATTTTCATTAAAACAAAAGAGAAAACAATAAGGTACGTAGTGCCGCTTTAACTATAATAAGTCTGATCCTTACCCATGTTCAATGATGGTGTAGGTAATGTGAGAGTTTTGGTTGTCGTAGGGTGTTGCCTTGCAGGACTCCACAAAGAGTTGTGTGCCAGGGATGGAAGTGTTGGCCTCGATCTGCATGTAGATCATCTGGTTGAGGAACACCTTCACTGGATACGTGCTGGCATGCTTCTGGTGCCTGAAAGCAGTGGATGGGGCAACAGGCAATCTAACTCAATTTAATCGATTATACAAAAGGATTGATAATTTAATAAAATAATACATTAACTAACTCCTCGGAGCACAAGTCTCCGCCAGGTCAGGTAGGTCATCGTGGCCTCCTGGTGGTGATATAATATGCCAATGAGAAAAGGGTGCCATGTCTTCTTAGGCCTTTCAATCGGACACTGCATTCATGATTTGAGGCATTGGGGCATTTCTTCCTTGGCCTACTGGGAATGTGCGTGCAAACTTTCACAGAAATTGCACACTACATTCATGTTTTGAGGCATTTTGTTCAAAACTGACCAATACTGCAAAATCTCGAAGCCACTGTTAGCCAATTAGGATCGAATATGAAATATCGGACAGATCCATCAGAATCACATGACTATGGAGATACTGTGTACCAATTTGCGTGATTTTTGGACAGAATCTGAAGGAATAATATCCAAAAATGTGTTTTACATATGTCGGCCTCCTGGTGGCGCTGAAAAAACGCAGATGTGAAAAATGCAGGGCAGATGTTTTTCCTTGGCCTCTAGGGAGTGTGCGTGCAAAGTTTCATGCAGATCAGTGCAGTTATAGTTAAAAACGCAAATTGGCCTGCGTGTGCAATTTCACGGAAATCGCAAGCCTCGTTCATGATTTGAGGCATTTGTTCAAAACGAACCAATCCTGCAAACTTTGCAAGGCAACCTTATGATCAGGATGGAATATGGAAAATCAGACAGAACCGTGTTGATCACATGACTATAGAGATACTGGCCCTCATTTATCAACGCAGCGTATAAACCGGCGTATATTTTTCCATATATTCGGCCGTACACCAACGTCGAAGTCACATTTATCAACGCATCCTACACAGCTGATCCGAGCGTACACTTGGTCCCAGCGTTGATAAATGTCACGGCTGAAACCGAGCGTCATTTAAATAACACGCCCTTAAATATTCTCAAAACGCCCCAATTTTACGACATGAAGACGAACCAGAATACGACCAAAGACATGAAAAGCCAATAAGAAATAGTTTCCCCCGATCGCTTCGCTTCGCCTCGCCACACACGCACACGCCTCTCTCTCTTTCTCTCTCACTCACACACACACACACACACACACACACACTCCGTACCGTAGCGGTGCAATCTAATTGTCACGTAGGCTTGTAGCCTACATGAATGACATATTATGATACCAATTACATCGGCCATGAATGGAATACGTTTGTATATGTATTTACCCCATACCGAGCAGTGCGCGTTCAAGTTACGTCTAAAGCAGTCATGTAGTAGGCTATATTCCCCATGAGACTCGGGCGGTCTGCAGACTGCAGTGATCCCGTGCCGCCCACGTTATAAGAGATTGGAGCGTCAGGTTTATATCCTTAACTCCCTACGACCAGGGGTGCACATAACTTTTTAGGTCTGGTACGCAGAAGAGCACCTGGAGATGTGACTTGGTGCGCATGGTCCCGTCCCGTTTTGTCAACGGGGGGGGGGACAGCACGGTGCCCACCGGACAGTTTTGTCAACGGGGGGGAGAAAAAAAGGACGCTCTGCTTCTAAATTCCGCCGGTTTTCGCCGTTTTTTTTCCTCACGTTGTTAGGTAAAGCCCCCAAGGTTGGCGCCCTGTGCTGCTGCGCTGATTTTATCCGCCAGATTGGGACGTTCACGGCATATTTTGCACCATTACGGTGCGTGTTTGAGTGCCTCTAACAGCCTCGCTGCGCGTCGCCTCGCATCATATCTCTACCCCTGTGGGTACAAACACACTTGTCCGTTTGCTGGCGGAAAACGGGTCGCTACGAAACGGAAGCTCTTGTTCCGGATCCGGCAATTTTGTTATGTATACAATTGTGTTGCGGAAACCGGATGTGCTTTTTCCGGACCGGATCGCGTCCGTTTTATCCGTTTTCTTTAAATAAAACGGACGCGATCCGGTCCGGAAAAAGCACATCCGTGTTCCGCTTTTCATTGAGTAACAGACAGAAATGGCCGGATCCGGAACAAGAGCATCCGTTTCGTAGCGACCCGTTTTCCGCCAGCAAACGGACAAGTGTGTTTGTACCCAGTGCCTAATGGCTGTACATGGGGCCGACGGGTGCTTTAGAGTGAGTGTGGCTTCAGGAAGTAAATATCTAGCCTCGATCTCCAGGCTTTTATTTTTTATTTTTTCTAAAAAATAAAAGCTTGGAAATTCCTGTCCCAGCTGTTGGTGCGCAAAAGCGCCTCGCGTCGCCTGATGTGGTGCGCATTTTTAGCGGTGCCAACCGCTCTACACTTGACTTTGTCCGTATGTCCGTCCGTCCGTCCGTCCGTCCGTCCGTCCGTCCGGATGAGCACGGGATGAGCACGGGATTTTAAACAGCTATAACTCCAGTTTACAGCATGCCACCAAGTCCACATTTGGTATGTGGACTTACACCACCAATAGGCACGAGCATGAATTGATGAAGTTATCAAAGAGGGGTCCAGGGACCCCCAGCGCCCGTATGAGCACGGGATGAGCACGGGATTTTAAACAGCTATAACTCCAGTTTGCAGCATGGCACCAAGTCCACATTTGGTACGTGGACTTAGACCACCAATAGGGACCAGCATGAAATGCTGAAGCCCCGCCCCCTCTGTCTTCCCATTGGCTGGCCTTCAAACAGCCATAACTCAAGTTCGCAGCATGCTATGGAGTACAAATTTTGTACATGGACTAAAGCCAGCAATAGGGACTAACTGTCATTACTTAAGCCCCGCCCCCTCTTTCTGCCCATTGGCTGGGCTTTAAACAGGCATCATTCCAGTTTGCAGCATGCTACCAAGTACAAATTTGGTAAGTGGCCTCAGACCACCAATATAGGGACGAACTGAAATGAGTTAAGGCCCGCCCCAAAGGCACCGCTTCCTTCACACAGGGTGTGATTTTTATTTTGGGTGCGCATGCGCACCTGCGCACCAGTTATGTGCACCCCTGCCTATGACATAACTCCATACCATAGGACAAGCTACTGTAAGTTTGTAGACCCAATTTCCATGAAAAGATGGTCGGGAGAGTCCCGACGCAAAAGCACTCGTATATTTAGAAAATAGCAGATCTACAAGCTCACAACGCGTCATGATGCGACGCTGGCTTGTGAGCTTGTAGATTTGCTATTTTTAATGCAGCCAGATCTACAATCTCACAGCGATTATTTATTAGTGTAGATATACACATTTAGGAGTGGATTATGTGTCCAGATGCTTGTCAGACAGTCAGACAATGGTGCTCCGCAAGTCTAAAATGGAATAAACGGGCGCAGCCAACGTCAACAACTGGTCTCGACCAGACGTGAGATTTCAGCCTACAGTAGGATGAAGCCTACGTCAGGATATATTGATAAATGCCGAAAGGTGCGGTGATCTCGCCGTACGCTCATTATTCGGGCTGCACCACATTGATAAATGAGGGCCGCTGTGTACTGATTTGCGTGTTTGGATAAAATCTGTAGGAGTAATACCAAAAAATGGGTTTTGCACAAATCGGCCTCCTGGTGGCACTATAACAGGCCCATAAAAAAAAAATGGGGCAGAGGTTCTGAATTGGCATCCAGGGAGTGTGTGTGCACAGTTTCGCAGCGACCGGGCCAACGGTGCCGTAGATTAGCTGCTCACAGACACACACACAGACGGACGGACAGACGGATGGACAGGGTGCAAAATATACTCTCTCGCCATGCCTTTTGGCCAATAATTTGATTAATATTTTGGACCATCATAGGTAAAAAGTAAAAAAGGAGAGAAACTTGTGGATAGGTATTAAATAACGCTTAATGTGCACTTACACTTTGGTAGAGGTATGGGTTGTGTTTACCATGCCAATATGTAATCCAATAGGTGTGATATAATGCTCTGTTGTGCAGTTGATTAGACATTAATAATTCGATAATAGCGTCTCATTGACTTCCATTGTATGATGAAAAAGCTGTCAAAGTCACCCTTTTAGCACATAAATGAATGCAAACCAAGCTGATTCTGACAATATATCTATTATTACATTGGATAGAAGTCTGTCATCATTTTTCCCGTGTCATTGTTTCGCACTAAACACAACAACAACATATCACATGTCACTAACAACACAAGCCACAACGTGCGCAATTAATTTACGGGTGGCGTAGGCTACTTTTCCCCCATGTATTTTTTTTCTTTTTATTACATTTTTTATCACAATTTTTATCCCACGATTTTGGTACCCCAAAATAAGCGAGCCCTCGCTAGAACCCCGTGCGTGGGCGCCCGGACCTCTAGTATATCACAAAAGCCAGTACGAAATAAACATATCAACTTCATGTTGATTTAGCCATTTTCTGTGGAAGAAGAAAGAGGTACCGGACTGGATTTGTGGATCCGGATCTTCAAATAGCAAAATCAATAGGAAGTTACAGTACATTTTTTTCTTTTAAACACTCATGTCATATATTGTCAGAATCAGCTTTGTTTTCGTACGGTAATGGGGCTAAAAGAGTGACTTTGAGCTGTTGCATCGTACAAGACGCCATTTTTGGATGATTCATTTCTAATCAACTGTGCATCAGAGCGATATACAGTATGTCGTCAATTGGACTAGTTACAGACAAGGTAAGTACAACACCCAAACCTCTACCAAAGTGTAATTGCACTTTAAGTATTTAATCGATTTGTTAATAAAACAATGAAATATATTTATTCTTCAAACTTCTTGATTATGCAATTAATAGAATAATATTAGAATAATTAATAGAATAACCAATAGCTACAGGCCTACCTGAACTGCTCACTCTCAAAGAATTCAAACGGAAGGCTGAAGACACCATAACCTTTCCAAGTAAATGCACTGGGGCTTTTGTGCTTGAATCCCAGGGCGAGATCGGACCATTTGGGGTTAACACATGATGATGACTCTAAAGACGTGATCTCGTTCCTTAAGATAAGGTTCCCTTCGTCCTCCTGAAAGTCAAAGTTTAAAATGTCAACAAGTGTTCTTTTGAGTTAGTTTAGTACAAGACGTTTTAATGTCTTTACACACCGGCAGCGTGACAAACAAACAAGCCTGATAATGGGGCATAATGTTTGTACAAGGGAGGTCTAGGAGTAAAAAGAGCAATTTTGTAGAACCAACGCTAGAGGGCAATGCAAGCCAGACATGAGTCCCACACCACACACACACACACACACCCGCGAACAGCCTTATTCCATGCAGTTGAAGCACAAGGGGGCGAGCCTGAGGGGGCGGGGCTGGCGGGCTATGTTAGTGCAGTGAGTGGCAGTTGGGGCAAACCATAGAGGGGCAAACGCAGTCCCCACAACATCATTTACGATTCTGTGCCTATCGGTACATAACTCGGATGGCGCTTAGTCGACTAGCAGACCATCGGCCGGTCGTCGCGGGCACTCGCGCCTGGAGGCGCTCGGGCGCGACTCCTCGGCCTCAAAGTCTGCTGAGTCGGCGCGCCTCCGCCATGGTCCAAAACTATACTTTATCGGCGAAAAAAAGTAGTCCGCGGTTGTTTGAAAAAGTAATGTCCCGAGCCGGAGTCAAACCCAGACTCCCAGTGGTAGTGGACCAGTGGTAGTCCAATGATTATCAAAGTGCGCCACTGAGGCCGGTATGTATGTATATCCATGTTGTCGTCGTCGTCCTCGCATCAAAGCCCCGCCTCGCAGCCCCGCCCCGCGCCTAAAAACAAGCGCTCCCCTTCATATTTCCCTGGAATGCCAATTTACCTGTGACATATATATACTTGACCTAATAAGTCATTATACAATGCTTTATGCAAGGGATAATTGACGGGTGGCTGGTAATTATTCAAATGTTTTCAAAAACATTCTTGAGAGCAACGTTTAGCTGTACATGACATGATGTGTTTGTTTACATGGCTGTCATGTTGGATACAGCATAAAATCAAACAGTGCAGCAGGTGTTCTGAGTCTTTGATTAGACAGAGGTCTGTTATTGAGCTGTTATGTTATTAGCCAGAAATAATAGCAACGAATGACCAATCAGAATCAAGCATTCAACCAAGCCGTGTAATAAATTGTTTTATATTAGTTAGTAGTCTCTGCCCCTGATCTATGGAGAATACTCCATAGAATAGTTCTATAGTTCTATTCTATGGAGAATACTCCATAGAATAATTCTATAGGTCTGTTCTATGGTGAATACTCCATAGAAAAGTATGAGTGACTTGATACCTCCAGTGTGGTATCACAGCTGTTAAGTGACATGACAGCGACCAGGTGGCTGTGGTTGGAGTGCATTGTCAGGCTGCAGGCCGGATTGTTGAAGTCTTTCAGGCGCAACTTGTCCCCGTTGAGTTGGATGAGGTCGGACTTCACCAGCACCACTGTCATGGTGCTGTCAGTGCAGTGAACCGTGGTCTCTGAAAAGAGACATAACTCACTTATCTCTGTACTGAAATTGCAATTGTTTCATTTTGTCTTTAATAATAATAGTAACTTGCCAGGTCGGTCTGGGATATAATCACAGATGGTTTTAACAACCTTCTGCTTGATGTTGGCCAAAGAGCTAAAGTCCTGCACAGTGAAGAAGTGATCAGAGCTGCCAGTGATCTTCAGGAGTTCCAGGTCATCTGGGTGCTGATGGATGCCGATGGCGAACACCTCGATTCCCTGAGCTTGGAGCTTTTCGGCCGCCTCCTTCACAGAGTCCTGCGAACGGCCGTCCGTGATCAGCACCAGGTTCTGGGAAATGCTTTGTGACTTGCGACTGCCTCGGGATGCCTGGAAGTAGTCCTGAATGAACTCTAGAGCGCGTCCGATGTTTCTATCACCTCCGAGCTGGCTCATGGCAAGGATCTGGTTCTTCACCGCCATTTCATTGTAGAACTCGTTGAGATAAAACTCCTTCTGAGGAGAGCTGCTGAACTGGGCGACTCCAACCCGGACAAACTCCTTGCTGACGTTGAAGCTGGCCACCAGGTCTGTCACGAATGTCTTCATGATTGTGTAATCGTTGGGGTCGATACCGCTGGACTGATCGATCAACATGACCAGGTCGGCCTGTTTCTTCTTATAAGCTGCCAAACCCGAGACGAATGAGGAAACCGAGTTACACACAGTGTGAAGCAGACCTTCTGTCACCCTCTGCAGAGCCTGGAAGTTATCAATTTGGAAAAGAGACTTTTCGTGCGGCTGGTTGACCATGGACTTCAGTTGATCCTCACTATAGGACCCCACTCCGATGGCAAACACGACGACTCCCTGGTCCCTCAGGAGCTTTGACGGCCCCACAACGTCATCCTGTGAGGCCCCATCTGTCATCACCACAGCGATCTGGGGTACCGGCTCCTCAGCACGGCTTCCAGCCTCCTTTGTGAAGTACTGAGTCTGGAGAAATGTAAGCCCCATGCCCGTACGGGTGCCTCCATTTCTGTAGGGGAGGCTGTCCACTTGCTGAAGTAGAGATGTTTTGTCTGTGTGATCCTTCAGTAGGAACTCCTGATATGTCTGAGAATTGTATTGTGCCAGGCCAACACGTACTTTGTCTGAACCGATATCCAGGCCTTCAATGAAGCTGTGGAGGAACTGCCGAACCTTCTGGAAGTTGTTGTCGCCGATGCTCCTAGAGCCATCCACTAAGAAGACAATGTCAGCCTTGTTGACTGTGGTGCACACTGCAGAGCAGGGACAAGAAAATAGTATTTGTCAACACCACACAATTTGTCACCACACACTTGATTTAGATCCACTTTCTTAAATGGTCACTGGACTGTTCAGCGAAGAATGTTTAACTCTTTCACTGCCAGAGAAAATAAATAAATAAAGCCCAGACTGCCAGCAATTTTTCGATTTTCTGACCTCTTCAAGTAGTCACAGAATATTTATCTCCAGTATGATCGATCCCCTGATAATTGCTAATCACAGAGGGTTTCACTGTACTTCCGCGGGGGGGAAAAATGTCATCGCGACCTCCCGTTCGCTTGTTATACGTCGTTAAAAATAGCATGTCTCACCAAAAATACATAGTAAAACACAGAGATACAGGCGATTTCCCAAATACTTTAACCATGAAGTGAATGGAGCAGTAAATCTTGTGATCACGTTATCTCCTGGTTCTTGCGTGAAAGAAAACGAGTGTTGGTGTGTTCAACTCAGGGGCGCAGCCATGGATGGGCCTGGGTGGGCCATGGCCCACCCACATAGAGCCGGCCCACCCAATCGATTTTGCAAAAAAATAATAATAATAATTTTTGTTTTTTTATAATACATTTTTGGATAAAAGAATCGGTAAAATCAGGCAAAAATAAGAATTAAATAACATAACATAACCATAACCATAACCCAACCCTAACCCTAACCCTAAAACCGAAATAAAGTAACAAAAAAACACCCAAAAACGGCCAATATAACCGCAATAACCGCACATTTTCGGGGACACATGAACGCGCGCTGCGCACGAGTGTATGTGTGCCCACCCGCTCCTGCTC
>NC_139950.1:5773377-5845877 GCF_963454915.1 Gymnoscopelus microlampas | reverse complement strand
AATGCCAACTTTGAACAGGTACAACTCATGCCCTGTTTGACCTACAGCCATGAAACGAAGGTCGAGGGTTTGATTCCTGTCAATGGCAATAGGTTGAGCTGTCTGACTCTGTGGGTGGGTCATTCCACTTCTCAATCGCACAAAACATGACTGCATCAAATAATGCATGTGCAATTTTTAAAGATAACATGAAATGCTTATTTGAGAGTATGTTTTTACAATGTGTGACATACTTCATTGTGAAAATAGCCGATCTACAATCAAACAACAGATTGTAGATCGGCTACTTTCACTAGTTCGTTCTGAGGAGACAAAAACAAATCTTTATTGCTAAGTGGTTTGTGAACCAGTTATCTAGAGTCGTTCGGGACACAGAGGCTTGGTTCATAATGGACGAAAATAATTATAGATGTCAACAGACACTGTCAGGGAGGTCATATATCTAGCTCAATGAGAAGAGAGGCACCCTGTGAGTCCGTGGGTCGCTGGTACGATCCCTGACAATGTATTGAGGTGATCATGATTTGGCATTCTTGGGTTTACACACAGTGTTTCTTGAGGATAGGCTTAGGCTTTGTTTTACTGAGGTTAGGGTTTGTGAGGGTTTAAAATGCTCATTTGTTAATTGCATGGTCTTCTTTCTCTCAAGTTCAGTCTTCTATATACAATAAGGTCAAACTGAAGAGGTCCTTTGTCCATCAGACGACATTGAGGCTTAATCAGGAGTTATAAGCCAGGGGTAGGCTGAGTGGTGGACATTGCTCTTGTCTTTGCATGTCTTTATGTATGTATTTTGTATTTTATTGTTTTCTTGAGTCATGTCAAATGTGTGTACTGTTATATGTTGCATACATGGCTGTTTCTGGGTCGCAAGACAAATTTCAGTGCAAACTGACAATAAAGTATTATCGTATCGTATTGTATTCTATGTTTCTATGGCTTATTGTGCATATTACTTATCATTGCTTCTTTCTTTTTTCTTTCTGCATTCACTGGCCCCGTATTATTGCTGCTTGCAGCTATATTTATTACAGTTATAGTTATTATTATTATTATTATTACCCGTATCATTATTATTATTATTATTATTGTAATGGATTTGTAAGTAGTATGCATCTCCATCTCTGCTTTTTTAAGTTTCTTTTAAAACTTTTATTTTTCCTGTGAAGCACATTTAACTGCACTTGTTGTCTGAATTGTACTATATAGATAAAGCTTGATTGAGTGAGTGAGTGAGTGAGTGAGTGATAAAATGGAGGAGGATTCAATTTGAGCATAGTCCAGTATCAGCTGCTAAGAAATGACATTTAGTAGACCGGTACAACCTGAGAGTTCTCCATGGGTCATAATACAAAAGCAAGTCAGAGATGTATTTTGGCTAAACCCTAAACCACTGAGCTATTTGAGGATGATCATCAGCAATATATCAAAATAGTACTGTACACAGAGTCCTACCTGAGCTCCCCAACAACATCAGAATCATCAGTATCTTCTCCATGTCCATCTCCAACGACTCAGTCACACTGAACTGTACCTGAAGACGTCCTGTCTTATATCTCTCTGTTTTGGACATGTCAGCAACATTATCACATCACATGTAATAAACGTAACGTAATTCCCCCGCATCAGTCATTTCTGATGCGGGGGAAACCTGCCAGCTGAACAGGCATAGGAACCGAAATCTCAACATATATTCCAAGATTGCGTAATTGTCACCGCCAGGCCGAAGGCATGGTGGAAAGTATGTTTTACCCTCCGTTTTCTTTGTGTCCTTCCGTGTGTGTGTGTGTGTGTGTGTGTGTGTGTGTGTGTGTGTGTGTGTGTGTGTGTGTGTGTGTCCGTCTGTGAACACCTGACATTGGTCAAGCTTCACGTGACATCACAATAAGTAATATAAATAGGTAAGACAGAATTAATCAGGAACAGTATTTCTTTCACCACCTCGCCTGGCGGAGACCTGTGCTCCGAGGAGCACATTTTCTAGTTATATAATGCTTTATAACTGGCACTGCCAACCAGCCTGCCAGCCAATCAATCCGGTCCACTTCCCATTCTTGAGATTTTCCGTGGAATTTCTTGACCACGAAAAAAACATATTGCAACATGGTCAGGGACCACATGCAATACCTTCAGGGACCACAAGTGGTCCACGGACCACCTGTTGAAAACCCCTGCTATAGACCCTTACTGAACCCAATGCACATTAATGCTCATTTCACTGTGGCACTGAGACTAGCCGCGAGTGTCACCTCCAGTCTCAGTCTCTGTCACAGACAGAGCTAAGTTGAAACAGGAGTGAGTGGAGTGCGTTCTGTCGGCCGATCTTCACGTTATCAGCCCATAGAATGATCTCCAAAACAGCCCAAACATTTTGGCCAGTTGGGCCCTCTAGTTGGGTCTATTTGTCTTATCAGCCTTTTCTTTCGTTGATTCAACGTTAAGGCATATGCTGTCACGTGACCTGTCCTAGACCTGGAAAATACACGCTGTGATTGGCTGAGTTGGGACGAACGCTCACCCCAAAATATGATTTACGATTCTGTGCTTATAAAAATGGCAGTAGAAAAAAACAAAAACAAACAAAACACATCTGTGTTCTGATACAGCAGTGTATTTATATGCCAAAAAAGTGTGTGTGTGGTTCTTCATATCAGGCAATTTCTGAGAAATGACTCCCAGAGTCACTTTCTAGTGAAAGTAGAAGGATCAGCTGTCTTCCTTGTGGCTTTGACAACACAATGTTCCAGTGGTGTAAAGTACCTAACTAAGTACAATTTACTCAAGTTCTGCACTTAAGTACAATGTTGAGGTACTTTTACTGGAGTATATCCAATTTTCAATATATTTACTTCTACTCCACTACATCTCAGAGGCAAATATTGTACTTTTACCCCACTACAATTATTTGAAAACTTGCGTTACTAGTTACTTTGTAGATTGTGATTATTATTACGAAACATACAGTAACCACTTCAGCCCTATTTAAACTTTGCCTATTTTCCAAAGATTCTTGACCTTTGAAAACTTGAAACGGGACATTCTGCATAAAGAGTGCTTATACTTTTGGTACTTTAAGTACATTGTGATACCAATACTTTTGTACTTTTACTCAAGTACATTTTGAATTCCGGACTTTCACTTCTGCGCAGAATTGCTTGAACGCCACAGAAGACCTCGGTTCACAGCAAAAAGTTGTCCATCATATACGTTAGAGTTGATGTATCTCTGTAATCCTGCTCCACTCAAAATGTCCTCTAATACATGCATACCCAGCTCGCTGAAAGTTCTTCAAATTTAGCAATCCATGGGTACATACCATCTTGTAACGGTGGCAGTTTGGCTACCATATCAGACAAGTCTGTATGAGACCATGAGTCCTTAGAAAAGCGCCATCAAAATGCAATTCAATATTATTATCATAGGTTAGCTTGGTATTAACTTTTGAAAGTTTCAAACTCTCTTTCTCTTTATATTTCTAAATATAATTAAGTGGCCTCCCTCTCAATCCAGTTTTGAGGTGGCCATAGCTGAGTGGTTAGTGAGCCCGCCTGAGGAACCAGTGGCCCTGGTTGTCCCAGGGTGCGATTCCAGGCCAGGCCAGCAAGACAGCAAGACCTAACCCCTAATTGCTCTCTGTGCACTGCATAGTGTTTAAAATCCCCAATTTCTCAAAAATGTTTGGGAAAATAACTTATGGCTCGATCTACTATTTTCATTCCTTTTTTGGGGTTTTTATAAAATTATTTTGTAAAACGTAGAGTTAGTTTTAGACTCATGATTTTTTTTTTTTCATTTTTAAATTTTTGTAAAACATCTTTTAATTTTTTGCAATAATTACAAACAAAATGTAGGGAACAAAAAAATAAAGGGGTATTTACTCACGACCCTTAAAAATTGATCCTCGACCCACATATGGGCCAGGGGCCTCATACTGGGGTTTGCCTAGGCCCTCCTGATCCCTAAGCACGGCCCTGGCTCCAACACCCTTCTGCTGCTCCGTCTCACTCCTGCCGTCCGGTTCCCCAAGCAGAGCTGTGGACAATGTTGCTGCAATAATCTTCTCCTGTCTCTCCTTGAGTAGCCTCGTCTGCACCTGACCTTCCTTAAAAAACAAGTCTAAGACTGCTACTTCTATTTCTCGCCTTTGTTTCCTAACATGTCCTTTCTGTCCTGCTTTGTACGTGGCAACCAGAACCTTCATTGTCCTAATAATTTCTTCATTAAAAGTACCATTCAGAGCCGATCAATATGAGGCCAACGTTTAGATAATTACTTGGAAAGTTGAGAAATATCTTTGAAATTTGGATTGTTTTGCTGCACAATTCCCATTGGTGTCTTATCTAAGAAAGCAGTTTTCTTCGGGCCCATCATGAATACAAAAACAAACAAAAAAACAAAAAAAATAAAAGAGTCCAAAAATGAAAAACAATACAGTGACAATGTCACGTAGAGAGAGAGAGAGAGAGGCAAAAGCCAAAACACCCCCCCTTGACCCTTCTCAACCCCTAATTAACACAATCACCCACAGTCTCACACACACAAACACACACAATCACCAGTGATTGTTTTGTCATAGAATATGGCTCAAACAAACTATATTTCTACTATAAAAGAAAGGAACCTTGAATTTAAACTTCAAGCACACAAATGAAAGTGCCTATAATACAAACAAAATAATAATAAAAAAAGAAGATGGCCATATAAAAAAATCCAGCTCTTACAAACGTGAACCTAACATCAATTCAAAGAATAATTTAGCTGTTTAGAAGATTTCCCAAAATATCATCGAACAACCTAATTATTAAAAGGACAAATTACATTTCCTTAATTCCTTAATTTTTTTAAACCACTCTTAGTAATTTCCAAAGAGCGCTCTCCCCTGAGACACACACACACACACACACACACACATATATATATATATATATATATATATATATATATATATATATATATATATATATATATATACTATCATAGGCCTACTACATTCAAAATTTAGTTTGTAGCCCGAAGAGAAGGGCCAATAGAAATTAAACCTGAATTAAATCACTAATTTATCTCTGACAGTGACACAACCAGAACTGGAAAGTCCAAACAGAGTATCTTTGCTGATTTTTAGACTGACTACGGCTGTCTCTCTGTCAAAGTGTAAATGAGTGAAATAATTGTTTAAACCCACTTGATATGTTGTTGCTATAACATATATCGTTTACATTACCATCCCCCCTTCGAAACAAACATGTTTTGAAAGAAAAAATATAGGAGAGAAAACACCCCCCCCCCCTGTAAGTAAAAATACACCACCCCCTAGGTGTCACTCAGGGGAGAGCCTTTGTCCTTGGAAAAAAGATAGACTATACTAAAACCCCCCTCCATATGCAACTTTACCAACTATTAATATTATTATTATACTACAGTACCTTGTAATCATGTCCAGCAGTGGTCCAGACAGGCAACCTATTGAAGACGTTTTAACAAATACGTACCGGAAACACAGACAAACACAGAACACATCACAAGCCGGTAACAATTACAGAAACAGACAAACACAAACAGACAAACACAATCCTATACAGAACAGCCCAACACACCCAGTGACTAAGCCTGTTCCATCAACTCCTTACACAAGTAACTGAGTTCTAAAAACTTACAGTGTCTTTGCAAAAATGAATTACTTCTCAAAATGAAAGTACTTTTCACACGAGTAACAAAGCAAAAACAATAATGAAATAACTTTTCACAAGAGTGACAAAGCCATGAAAATAAAAGTACTTTTCACACGAGTGACAAAGCAAAACAATAAATAATAATAGATTCCAGACTCCCCCCCGCAAAAAGAGGGAAAAAAAGTTTAAAAAAAAAACTCCAGGCAGGCACCAACACACAGACCATACACAACAACCCACCGGTCCTTTCGCTACAGAATCAACCCAAAAAGACTGTCAAATCCTGTGTCCAAATTCCTCAACTCACCATCAGGAGAGAGAAAAATATATATATTATCATCGATAAGGTCGCAGGCCTGCCTTGGAAGAGAGTCTTGAGTAAGAGTTGAAGATACTTTGTAAGTCTTTATTTGCAAGAATGAAAGGCCAACAGATCTACAGAGACAGATGGGAGAATAGCGTTTGAATGTCTTCGCAGAGTAAACTTGATAACTTTATACTAAAATCAGTGATCCAAAACACAATACTTAATAGGGGAGATATTCAAATATCAAATATTCCACAGAGGCTTCTCAGATGATAAACCTCAAGTGCTTTTAAGTGCCCGCTGTATGTGGTCCAGGCTTCCGATCCATACGGAAGAGTGGGGAGCACCACAGCTTTACAGACCAAGATCTTGGTCTTTGATTGGAGGTTGCGGTTATCAAAGACTCTTTTTCTTAGCCTTGAGAAAGCCCCACTGGCACAGCTGAGGCGGTGGTGTATTTCTTCGTCAATGACAGCTTTTGATGAGAGGAGAAATACTCTGTTACAAGTAAAATACCAGTATTCGAAATGTACTTGAGTAAAAGTACAAAATTATTGGCATCAACATGTACTTAAAGTGCCAAAAGTAAAAGTACTCATTATGCATTATTCACACGTTTTCAAATCTATGAAATGTATACAAATATTTTGAAAATATTTTCAAATTTACGGATGACTTTCTCTGAGAGAGAGAGAGAGAGAGAGAGAGAGAGAGAGAGAGAGAGAGAGAGAGAGAGAGAGAGAGAGAGAGAGAGAGAGAGAGAGAGAGAGAGAGAGAGAGAGAGAGAGAGAGAGAGAGAGAGAGAGAGAGAGAGAGAGAGAGAGAGAGAGAGAGAGAGAGAGAGAGAGAGAGAGAGAGAGAGAGAGAGAGAGAGAGAGAGAGAGAGATTGTGACCAGACAGGTGTGATGTGGATTTGAAAGACAGACGTGTTTAAATGTCAAGATTATACCCAGAAACTGTAAGTTTAATTTACCACCTTATTCTTAATGCTATTGTTACACTAGTACAGGCTGTCAGATACACCTGAGGAGTTGTGATGTGTAGTATTTGTGTACTATCACGCTTGTAGCCTATCTTTTTTTAAACAATGAATAAGTTATTTTTTTCCCACCTTTCCTCTTACTTTGAGAGCAACATTAGAACAAGACCAGTATTTTTCTGCTGTTTAACACTATTAAATCTGCCACACACAAATTCTAGGTTCATAGCATTTTAAAGAGAGCTACCCAGTGTTGTGCAAGTTACTACGAAAGATGACTAAGGTAATAGTTACTTATTACTCGTTTAAAAAAACATATTTCTTGGTATCATCAGTAACTAGTTACATTAGAAGTTATATCATTGTACATTTAAAATGGGCGCATGCTAACAAAAGAACATAACTACAAATATGTCACATGCTTGATAGCTTGTAGATCTGTTATTTTTTCACCCTTTGACAACATCCTAGTATGGAGAATAAATGATAGGCTTAATATAGTCTATCTCGGACAAAAACAAATCACATGCATTGTAACTCAGTAACTCAGTAAGTTATTAGTTAGAATAATATCTGTAATATTATTACAGTTAAGTAATATTATTACATAACAAGTTATATAGCCTACATGGGAAAGTAATAATATATTACTTAGAAAATAGTAGAAAATAGTTTCTGCCCAACACTGGCTATTGTACTGTATGTTATGAAAAATACCCCTACTGGCAATTCTTCTAACAAAGAAGGATAGATGCGTACAACAAGGTGGTAAAACATTCCGTTTGATCGATGCGTGCTGTGTTTGTACTGTATGGCAACTAGACTGTCCTGCTCTCTTGTCTGATAAAGATAAAGTCTCATAAGTTGAAAGTCCATAGTTGAGTTTATTAGAGAGAGAGAGAGAGAGAGAGAGAGAGAGAGAGGGAGAGGGGGGAGGGAGTAAAGATAACTCAAGTACTTAATTATACACATCTTAGACTGGGCCACAGTTTTTATGAAGCAGAATGAATAATTAAACAGACAATGCCTGTAAAATGTCAGGGCAAATAATACTTTTACTGTTTGTTGTATAACAGTAGGTTCATACCTGGCCATAAAAAGAGACTTTGGACACTTTTGGATTTCAATTGCAACTCCACCATGCTGCTTTCAGGCTGTAGCCAACAAGAGTGTGACACAGGGCCCATAAAGATATATTTATTTTAAAGGTTAATTTGATATAGGTCTATTATAACGTATTTTTAAAAGTTCAAGTACAACTTTTGTAGGTGCTTGCCAGATTACACACAGTGGTGGAAAAACTATTCTGATTCATAATTATACTTTTTTTGTTTTACTTAAGTAAAAGTAGCAATACTACAATGAATAAATACTCGGTTACAAGTAAAAGTCATGTATTCTAAATGTTATTTTAGCAAAAGTGTAAACATATTGTCATCAAAATGTACTTAAAGTACCAAAAGTAAAAGTACTCATTCAGCGGCACTCATTCAGAGTTTCAAAACGTGTCAAAATAAAATTTGAAAATAGCTGATCTACAAGCTCAAAATATGCCACATCACAATGCACCTAGATAAGTATAAAACAGGGCTTGATTTGTTAATGTACATGTTACCTTAATAATAATCTATATCTACAAAGTAACTCAGTGAGTAAGTTTGCTTCTGAGATGTAGAGTAGAAGTATAAAGTATTGAAAAATGCATACTCAAATAAAATAAAATTGCCTCAACATTGTATACAGTACTTGAGTAAATGTACTTGGTTTCTTTCCACCAATGAATACCCTCTTTATCATGTGTAGAGCTTCAGTTAAATACAATTGAGGAAATGCATTGAATAAAATATTTTTTTTGTCACCCCACAGTTATTCTGAAGCAAAGAAATGGACCCGATTGCAGAGAGCATGAATATTGAGTTCGGAGTGGTTCCACCAGGGAACACAACAGTCACGGAAACACATCCTATAATACAGTTAATTACGAATGGCAACCTCAAGGAGCTTGAGAAATCATTCAGAGACAAAGACATCAATGGCCTTTACCCATCCAAAGAGCTCAACAATCATATATGTCCTTTGACTGCTGCTGTGGCATTTCACATGGGGGACATTCTTTTATTTCTGCTGAGAGCAGGTGCAAACCCAAATCAGTTATCCGCAAATAACTGGACCCCTCTGCATTATGCAGCTGTTTACAAAACACCACTTGATTTGGTGAAGAGACTGGTAAAAGCAGGTGCAAATCCAAATGCTACAACAAATACTCTCTTCCCTATGACACCACTTCAGGTTGCTGCCACCAATGACAGGGATGATATAGTGAAAGTCCTAATCAAAGCTGGAGGGATTTTATTTCCAATCCCTGTTAAACATCCTGCACATGGTATTGTCAATGTACAAATATCAGACCGTGCATTGGATGGTGAGGACTTTTATTCTAAGACGAAACATTTTATAGATCTGAGCATTGCTGTACAACAGAAGACACCAACAGAAGTTTTCCGCATTTTTGATCGTTATATGCTGGAGGAGAATCCTCAGACCCATCTGACCATGATTGACACACTCTTTAATCTTACCAGGGCATCAGAAGAGTATCGTCAGAGAACTATTAAGTGGTTGAAGGACAATGAAAAGCTGAACGTCTACATTGAAAATGCAGAAAAGAGGCTTACAAAATGTACAAAACGTACAAAACGCAGTGCACCTGTGTATGCTTTAATCGTTAAAAGTCTACTTGCAGTTTTCTGCACAATGAAAGAGATACCCAGTGAGGTATCACTGTCTATGATCCCCAAGCTGCTGGAACTCCTTTCCAGAAGCACTGAAGGTCCCCTAAAACAAGCACAGCATGATATTTTGAAAACACTATATGTGATTGCTCAAAAAACAAAAGGCCTTGACTGGAATCAGAGCCTCATTGATAGATTATGCACAGCGATTGTTCCTTTTATGAAGAACCGGCGCTCCTCTGAGTTGAGAGTGTATACATATGGCATACTGGCAACCCTGCTTCCATGTGAACGTGCCACTGACATCTTTGCATCAGGGGGAATAGATCATGTGCCTGAAGATATAATTACATCTGCAGAAATGGGGTTTGATGACAACCTGAAAGAAAAGCTTAGACAAATGCAAAAGTATCTACCAAGCTCAGCGTGTGAAGTTTCCACAACCGCCAATACAGAGCCATCAGGATCCAAAAAGAAGAAGATGAAGAAGAAGAAGAAGAAAAAATCAGTAAAGCAAGAGGAGCTGAAAGATGAAGTTAATGTTGATGCAGATAAGCCAACAACTGTTCCTGTTGAAGAATCTGGTCTGGCTGAAAGTTCACATGTGCAACCTATCCAACCTGTAGCCAGTGTCTCACCAAAACCACGCAATTGGCTCCAAATCAGTGAAAGATGGAAGCAACAGTTAGAGAAGCTTGAAAACATAGCTGAAAATAAAGTGATCAAAGTTGGGAGTCTTGCGTTCGTGAAAGATGATGAATTCCGCATCGCAAAGGGAAGTGATGGAACTGAGGTCTTCTTGGCGTTAAGAGATGACGGCACTGAAGTTGCAGTTAAGAGAATGTCCAAATCCAACTACCAAGTGCTGAAGCATGAGGAAGGCTTTTTACGTCTTCCAAAGCTTGACCATCCTTCGATTGTACGATATGTTGACTTTGCAGAGGATGAGAACTTTGGTTACCTTGGGCTTCAGTTATGTGAATACACGCTGGAAGAATACATCAAATGTGACTTTCCTCAAGACGTCCTTAGTGAATTGAGGAGGGATCTTGCAAGTCAGGTTCTCAGTAGTTTAAGAGTTCTTCATTGTCAGAATCCTCAAATTCTCCACCGGGATATCAAGCCCCAGAATGTCTTGATTGGTAAGATACAGAAGAAATTAAGAGCAAAGCGTTAAATATTTTGAATCAATAGACAATACATTGTATTTCCATCAATCTTAAATGCTGTTTTATTATACATATTTGTATAAATATTGATCTACCCAATTTGCCTTGCAGATGTAAAAAATAGGGCAAGATTAGCAGATTTTGGAATAAGCCGCCGTTTACCCAAAGGACAAACAACCCTACGTACAAGCAGTGCAGGAACGAAATGCTGGAAGGCAAAGGAGACTTTGAACGAAGACAGTGATATTGCATATAAAACAAGCACTGATATCCAGGTTCATTCTTCATTCATTATTTTGTCTGTGTAAGAAAAGTTTAATACATGAGAACAGAAAACATGATAATCTCACTCATTTTCATGCTCCTTCTTAGGTGGCTGGGATGTTGATATATTACATCCTTTCTGGAGGACACCATCCATTTGGCACAGGCTTTAGATGTGAAAGCAACATCTACGATGGAATCTACAACCTGGATCATGTTCAGGATGTGGTTGCCAAGGATCTCATTGAGTGGATGATCAATGCAAACCCAAAGAAAAGACCTAAAGTGGAGGAATGCATGGCTCATCCATTCTTTTGGTCAAACGAGAGGTACAGTATAACAGAATGTAACATTTTCGTTCCATTTTTGTTCATGCATTCTGATGTCTAAACATTATTTCAGCTAATATTAATCGGTTTGATCTGACGGTAAGGTACTTATATGAGGTTAAGTCTACCAATATGTTTTAACATTAGCGTAATGTTTTCAATATTTGCATTTCTTTTTTACAGGAAAGTAGAATACTTGAGAAAGAATGGAAATCTAAAGGAAGTTGAGGATTGTAGAAAACCTGACACAGACCTCTTGGGGGCACTGGAGCGGTATGATGAGATGGAACTGTTCAAGACGTGGAAACACAAGGTACATGAGTTTATTGCAAATAGTTTGAGAAGAAATAAAACTGCAATTGCACTTTGATGTTTTTCTTTTTACTTTTTATCTCTTATTCCTTCTATTCTTTATGTCTCTTGAAATCCCTTTGCATACCTTATGTAAAGCACTTTGAAATGCCTTTGTGTATAGGCTAGTATAGAAACAAACTTGCTTTGCCAAGGCAACTAAAGCATCATTTCAGGCTCACACCCATCTTTATGTTCCCAAGTCCATTTGATCTTTAAGTTGTATGTTTGTTTGTTTGTTTGTTTGTTTGTTTGTTTGTTTGTTTTTTCAGTTCCCACCTGAGTTGGTCCAGAAGATGGATGGATTTGCCAAGAAGGCGAAGCCCTACCCTGAGAACGCGATTGGATTGCTTCGCTTCATACGCAATCTCCAGGAGCACTAGTAAGTTGAATTAGATTGGAAATTCAGGACTCTCATGGATGCAATACAAAGGCACCGTGCGCTTAAATTTATTGAAGCTTGTGTTCTAAAACAGCGATTCTAAAACATTTATTGAAAAATGGACACACTCAAGTAAAGTAAAAGTAACAAAAAATTGTACTTGAGTAAATGCTTCCTCCACTGCAGAATTGTGACTTATGACTTAATTTCTGTGTTCACAGCGCTGAGGATGCAGCTGACATTGACCTGATGGAGATGTTTCCTGCTCTGTTTGGATGTGTTTACAAGTTTGCGCAAGATCAAGGCTGGAACTCAACGTCCACCCTGAAGAAAATGTTCCTGAGAGAAGATGTGGGCAGCACTGCTGTGTGTGCACCCACACAGCCTGATAAGACCAGTGTCAGTGCTGTGTGCACGTCCACACACCCTGACAGAAAGACCAGCGTCACTCTACCAGTGCAAGAATCTGGACTTAAAGACTCTGAAGTGACTGGTTCTCTAAGTGTGGTCCTTGAGGGGGTTCCAGTGGGTCCTTGATGGAATTCCAGGTCGTCCCGAGCAAATTGTGTTAATTTAGCATAACATTTTGGAAACATCTCGGGAAATTGAGAAGTCATGTTATGTGAATAATTTCGATTTAAGAATTATTTTCCCTGGCACAAAGTCTTTTCAGATGGGGGTCTGCACTGCAGTCAAATACACATCAATTTGGGGGTCCATGACATGAAAAAGAGTGACTGATCTGACTGGTGACTTGAAGGACAATATCTTGTTAAAATGATTCGATATTACTGTCATTGACATGTTGTCTGTAAAAAGCATTGGTGGAAAGTAAGTACATTTACTAGTGATGCGCGGGTCGGGTTTTTTCATGACCCGCCCCGCCCCGCCCCGCCACGGAACGCAACCCGCCTCAACCCGCCCCGCGAACCCATATATAAATCTATGGCTCAACCCGCCCCGCGACCCGCGATTTGTTTTAAATTCTGTAAAATTATGGTTAGAAAATAATCCCCAAGTGTATTCAAACTGTTTTATTGTTATTATTCTTATTCTTATTAGGAATAAAGACAAAACAATAGCATGTTATTATTATTTTATTTTTTGAGTGTGAGAGCGTGTGACCCGCTCACCCTCAGCCCGCATCATTTTCTCCGAAATTCTGACTTGACCCACCCGCGCCGCGGGTTAACCCGCGGGTCCCGCGGGTTACGGGTCAACCCGCGCATCACTAACATTTACTGAAGCACTATACTTTATATATATACTATATACACTATACTTACACGCAATTTTGAGATACTTTTACTTTACTTGAGTAGTTCAATGCTTCATGCTTATTATTATTATTATTACAAAAACATATATTTTACAAAAATGTTAACACATTTTTAAAACTTTTTGAAAAAACGTGCAAAATGGGACATTCTGCATACTTGGTATCTTTACTTAGCACTTTGAGTACATTTTGATGCCAATACTTGTGTACATTTCTCAAGTGAAATGTTGAATACCAGACTTAGGCTACTTGTAAAAGAGTATTTCTACGTTTACTTCCACCACTAGATGTCTGTAAAAAGGAAGCTATCCATTTAGTTTCTTAGCAATTGTTTTATCGATTATTGATTACGTATTGGGTTAATTGAATAATTAATGAGTGTGATATTTGTATAACATATGTTTTATATCAATAAATCAATGTTAAAAAAGTCAAATTGACAATCTGTTATAATATCATAATATTAATGGATTAGTCTGAATAAGTGTTGTAGTTCGTATGACTTTAAGGTCCATTGATGTTATTTAACCACTTAAACCCTATAGGAGTCCCCCAGGGCTCCCTCCTTTTTCCCCTCCACACCAAATATCTTCGGCAAAAAGGTGCGTCACAACACATCGCAATGAGAGCTTGTAGATCTGCTATTCCTGCCAAATGTTTGCCTATTATTATGATTAGCTTAATGTACAGTAGTAACAGTAAACAAACCAACATGTATCTGCACATTTCTAAAATTACAATTGAATGACTTTTAAGACCCTTTTAAAACCACATTGGCCAAATTGTCAAATATTAAGCAAGAAAGAGGCAAACATTGGGAAAATAGCAGATCTACAAGCTCACAACGCCTCGCAGTGTGGGGTGAGCTTGTAGTTCGGCTATAATCACAATATTTATCTGCGGGACTGAGTCAAACTAAATGTAATGCCAGCAACTCCAAGTGCTTGTCGGGGTTCAAATATCATATTGTGGGGGTGCGGGGGGGGGGGGGGGATCACATCTACTGAAGGTCCAGGGTCTCAAATAGAAGCAGTAACAGAAGTTAGCTTTCATTTTTCTACATTGTGTCTCAAATAACAGAACAAAAACACTTGATGGTTCTGTGCAGCTATAGAAATATACAAACTTAAATATAGGCCTACAGTACATAACACTGGCAATTTACAGTTGTGTTAGTACTGTATTTTATACAATCTTGAGGTACTTTTTCTTTATTTGAGTATTTTCCATTTTTTTAATACTTTAAACAGGGGTTGACCCTAACGGTTGCCCGACTGACCGTGGCAAGTAAATAAAATGTTCGGGCAAATGGAGTTTGCCTTCAGGTTGCCCGATGGGCAAGTGCATTCCGTCTTCATTAAATAATATTGGCTATTTGTGAAGAACAATGCTACTTTTTTTTTACAATTAGCAGTTGCACTCATTCTGTTTTTTCAAAGGGATTGTCGCCACTTGGCAGTTACGATTGGATTTAACATTCATTTGTTCTACAAGCGCAAATGTTAAGTGTCCTTTTATACAATTAGTTAGTCGGACAATTAGTTTTCGGGCAAGTGGGCATGACCTTTGGGCAAGTAGAACATGACCTGTATACTTGCCCCTGAGACCTAGTGTCAACCCCTGTTAAACTTCTACTACGCTATATTTCTCAGATGGAAATATTGTATGTTAAAGTTACTTTACTTTGCAGATTTCGATTATTAATTGAGTTATTCATTATTTAATCTTTTTTTTTTTTTTTTTTATAAAATACATTCTACTTTTACTTAATTAGAAGATCTGCATTCTTCTTCCACCAGTGCCAGTTTCCTCACTAAGAGAGAAATCACTTATTCTCCAGTGGATGTTTGTCTACTATTGTAAATGACATGGGATCATCTGTGCTTTATGCATTTGTACATGTCTGAATAGAAAGTCACATCAATCAGTCAGTATTATGTTGTTGATTATTACGGAAACAGTTTTATGTTTTAAGAACAATGTCCAAGTTTATTACAATTAACAATCTAAACATAAAACAGATGCTCTTATCAGATATCAGATGTTTTTGGTGCTGGAGAACAATGCAAAGAGCAATATGTTCAATGTAGCCGTGACACTATATAGTGTTACCCCAGAGACTGCACAATACGCTCACATACGGTAAGTGTACTTAATCAGTCGTCTGTTCTGGTATTTGACCTCAGATCCCCAACAGAAAATATTTCGTGCCAGAGCTCCCCATAAGATGTTTTTTTTTTAAATAGCAGATCTTTAATTGCGAGCCATTGTGAGCATGTAGATTGTCTATTTTCAAATAGATGATGTATAGCATTAAAGTGGTTTTTGATGTTATATTAAAACATTTTGCTGCCCCCAATGGAACCTCCAAAAGGACCCCTGGGGGTCTCTGGACCCCATTTTGAGAACCACTTATCAACCGATACATTCAGATGTTGTATAACATGCAGAAAATATACACTGTGCATACACTGACCTATGTTATTATATTATTAGTAATATACTTTGACTCTTTTTTTGCTCTTGTTTTTTTCTCTCTTATACATTTACTATTATTATATGCTGCTACACTGTCTGAAGGAAGCCAAACACAAATCATTTGAACTCTTATGTACACAAGATAACATTAAAGAACAACCTTGACCTTAATGACTTCCACAGCCCTAGCATGGCAATTGAGTCCATTTGTTGGACTGGACTGTTGCATGCCTTTCTCTATATGCCCTGCCGAGAGAGAGAGAGAGAGAGAGAGAGAGAGAGAGAGAGAGAGAGAGAGAGAGAGAGAGAGAGAGAGAGAGAGAGAGAGAGAGAGAGAGAGAGAGAGAGAGAGAGAGAGAGAGACGGGGAGGGAGTAAAGATAACATCAGTGCACAAAGAAGAGCACAAGTAATTAATTATAAACATCTTAGACACAGTTTTTATGAAGCAGAATGAATAATTAAACAGACAATGCCTGTAAAATGTCAGGGCAAATAATGCTTTTACTGTTTGTTGTATAACAGTAGGTTCATACCTGGCCATAAAAAGAGACTTTGGACACTTGATTTCAATTGCAACTCCACCATGCTGCTTTCAGGCTGTAGCCAACGAGATTGTGACCCATAAAGATATATTTATTTTAAAGGGGTTCATTTGTTTGGACGTGTCCGTGGCGAGACTTGTCCATGTCTGTGAGAAAGAAATTATGAAAAATATATACATTTATTTGATTATTTATAATGTAAATAAAAATATGTCTTCTCTAAATGTTCACAATGTAATATTTCTGTTTATGAATTAATTTGGCCCAAAACGTGCTCACCCCCATTTTTTCGCGGACCAGCGCAGTTCTTGTATTTGTTTTACTGAGGATAGGTTAGAAATAAGTTTAGGGTTAGGCATAGTTTTACTGAGGTTACGTTTAGGAACAAGGCTAGGTTTATTAATAGTTTTGGTAGTCACTGGAGGAAGTGGGGAGAATGAGAATGAAGTCTGTCTTAATCTCGTGGGAAAGTTAAATGCCAAATGGATATGAAACTAGGACAATTAGCTGACCCCAAGTTCCTTATCGGGTGAGTACAAGCAAGCCGCAAGAGTTACAACTTTTAATGAAGTCAGCACAACTGCTTTGCTTGCTGAGAGAGAGAGAGAGAGAGAGAGAGAGAGAGAGAGAGAGAGAGAGAGAGAGAGAGAGAGAGAGAGAGAGAGAGAGAGAGAGAGAGAGAGAGAGAGAGAGACCTTAGAGCACCAAGGAAGAGTGGGCACCTCAGTGTTAAATTGGCAATTTTTTCCAAAATGTAAAAAGAATAAAGGTTTTTTTAAGTTGATTAAAATATAAATGATTAGAACTTGCTTAAACATTCAACAATTAAGGTATGATTTTTCTACAATTTTGCTGTGGTTGTGTGTGGCACTATGAAGCCGAGGGGATCATATTGACTGGCTAGAACTTTATATATGTTCCTCATTGTGCCTACTGAGCACTCAACCAGGCGGTGTTTGTAAAACAAGGTGTTAGTCTTGTAGCGCTAATGCAGACTGAGGGCAGACTCCTGGACATCTGGCCCCCCTTCGGCCAGGAGATGGCGCAGTTTGTCCACTAGAGCCCTGGCATCTTCCCTGGAATCAGGCTCTGCAGACAGTGGTCGACATAAAATGACTCGCATATCTAGGAGGTCCGCTTGTGTTATGTAGTCCGTTTCTTCACTACAAAGGAAACTGTCAGCTCTCATCAAGGCATTACTGTCTCTGGGTTTAAACCTTTGCCGTTGCGCATTATGTGGATGTCCAGAAAATTGATTTCCCTTTTGTCAGAGGTGATTATGAATTGTATTGACTTGGTTACAAAAGTTGATATAGTCTAAGTACCTTTTTAGGTCTTGTTCGGTGGAACCAAATGGACTCGGAACAAAATTAGTTTTTTCTTATTTTGTGTGTGTGTGTGTGTGTGTGTGTGTGTGTGTGTGTGTGCGTGCGTGCGTGCGTGCGTGCGTGCGTGCGCGTGCGTGCGTGTGTGTGTGCGCGCACACACACGCGTACACGTGCGTGCGTGAGTGATTGTGAAGTGAATGTATTTGTATATATTGCCACCCTCTGTTTAGGTACACTATACTTATCTTTGCAATGGGTTTACCTAATGGTATTGTGGACATGTGAGTTGGACCCAGAATTCAAACCTCACAATAAAAAGTATTGACAGGACAAAGTAATGACGACAAGAAAAACAACATAATTTTGTCGCCACCTTTATTGAATACAATGGGTCATATTTTATGACTTTTTGAATACAATGGGTCATATTTTATGACTTAGTATGGTGACTTGAATTGGAGAACTTATTCAGCTTCTTTTCCCTGTAACAATAGGAACATAAGTTTAGACATTCAACATGAATCTTTAGTTAAATCTTGGTTGAAGATAATGAACCTTCAGTTCATATTGCACATGCATTACCTTGGAGTCACGACTTTTAGCTCTCATCTTGTTCACCTGGCCTTCAGCGATGTCAGCACGCTCTTCAGCCTCCTCCAGCTCATGCTGAACCTTTCTGCACTTGGACAGGTGAGTATTGGCTGCTTCCTCCTACAATATGATAGAGATGGTTCACAGCTTCAATATTTGAAAAGAGCATCTTACTATAGGCTCTATGCACAGCAGCCATATTATCACTTCCTTTACAGGTGTTACCAATGATACTAATGAAGGCTCTGTTCCATTTAGTGTAGCACAGTTGTTTCCACGACCCCCATAACTCTGAGAGTGTACAAATGGAACCAAATGGACCCATTACGGGTCCATTTGGTTCCATTTGTACACTCTCAGAGTTAAACACCCGTAAGGGGCCATTTGGAAGCCCATGAGGGTCCCTGGACCACAACTTTAGACCCACTGACAGAGTGTTTCCAGTGGGCCAACATGCACAATATCAGCACCCTGTTTGACCAGAATGGAACAGAGCCTTCATTAGTATCATTGGTAACACCTGTGAATGTCTTCACAATATGGCTGCTGTGAATAAAGCCTATCATAGTCCAAACAAGACAATTTCAGGAATGTGTGGTTGTGAATAATACAGTGGCCCATGCAGCATGTTCATGAGTGCCTTGGAACCACATGAATGAGCCCTGACAGGTTATCATTGGAACGGCACAATCAAGGCTGTGTTCTTGTTCGACACCCCGAGCCAAAAAATATGCAGCTTATAGGAAACACAATCTAACAGGTCAGAGCTTCCACAACACCCATGTCTGCAGTGCGCAGTGCAGTCTAAAAATGTCTTCTAAATCCTGACGGTTTTCTGAAAAACGTATGTTTCTATGTCAGTGGTTCTCAAACCTTTTCATGTCAAGGACCCCCAAAATTGTATTTGGCCGCCGACCCCCATCTAAAATATTATTTTTCCAGGGAACCCCCCCTAGAAGCAAAGATTTGAGTTGAATTAAAAAATGTTCACGATTAAAAAACAAATGCAGATCTACAAGCTCATAGCGCGGCACGAAGTGACGCGCTATGAGCTTGTATATCTGCTATTTTTCAATACCCAAAGTTTAAAATATGGTTAAAGTGGTTAAAATGATTGTGACACAGATGCTGTCCCAGTTTTAATGGGTTAATCCTTAGTTACACTATGACAACAACACTATGCCCATGGCAACCACAACAGAAAATGCATCACTATGTATATTTGTCTTACCGCTTCCTCAGCCTGCCTCTTGTAACCCTTCACCTTCATCTGCAGCTTGTCTACCAGATCCTGAAGCCTGCCAAGATTCTTCTTGTCTTCTTCAGTCTGAAGTGAGAGTGAATTTATATTTAATTAGTTGCATGTTCATGCAATCTATTCATCTTGTTGGCATGATGGTCATTAAAGTGACATGGTATACAGTACCTGGTATGTCAGCTCCTTCACTCTCCTCTCATACTTGCGGACACCTTTAATAGCATCTGCTCCAGATCTCTGTGCAGAGTCGACCTCTCCCTCCAGTTCACGCACCTTCACAATTGAATTATACATTATCAAATGATTTCTTCTTATTTCATTGACTATAACCCGTGTTGAAATGAACTACATCTTACCCTAGACTCCAGTTTCTGGAGCTGCTTCTTGCCTCCCTTCATAGCCAGGTTCTCCGCCTCATCCAGACGGTGCTGCAGGTCCTTGACTGTGACCTCCAGGTTCTTCTTCATCCTCTCCAGGTGAGAACTAGTGTCCTGTTCCTTCTTCAGCTCCTCGGCCATCATAGCAGCCTGGAAAGTCATTTTTGCATTAAGATAAAAATATAAATATAAGTTTCCCGCAAGGAAAATACATCTTGGTATCCATGCCGCTGCCACACACACAAGAAAATCACAATATGCAAACATGGTACATAGATTATACTTAACCGCGATATGAGTGTGCTTAAATTCACTTAATTTGCTGTGAGACAATAGCTCATTAAAATTATAAATAACAAACAGATAATAGTGTCATAAGACCAGAAGGAATCAAACCAGGTAGTAGGTAATACAATCACAATATCTTAGTACCACTAATTGTTGTTGCTATTAAATATCTTAATGGAGGATGGAATGATTCTTGTACCAGTTCAGTCTGCACTGTAGCATTCTGAACCATCACTGTGATGACCACTGTTGTTTTTAAATAGCACCGCTCACTTCACACTGGGTGTGATTTTTTACATAAAGTTTTACATGAAATTAGTGATATTTTTTCCCCCAATGATCTTCATGGCTGTTTGACATGCAAGTTTGGGATTTAGTGTGAGCCTTATAAAATATATCCTCTGTTGTAGCCTAGAGCAAAGATTTTCAACATGCGCATGTCATGAGCGAGCTGTATTGTAGTATTATATTTTAATATTAAGCATGCCATAAGGATGTCTAATTGTCCTGGTATATTATTCTGTATATATGTTTATATTAAGCATGCCATAAGGATATCTAATTGGTATATTGGACAAGGGGCGGACATCCTAACTTACATCAGTGATGGCTTTCTTGGCCTTGTCCTCAGCATTCCTTGCTTCTGAAACACTGTCGTCCACTTCACCTTGGACCTGGATCAGGTCAGTTTCAAGTTTCTTCTTGGTGCCCAAAAGGCTTGTGTTCTAAAATAAAGATTCAGTTTAGCAATGGAAGTATGCATGACTTGTATGTTAAATATTTGATGTTGCGAGTTTTCCATTGACTTACCTGAGAGTGCAACAGGCCAGCACGTTCACTAGAATCCACCAGTTCTTGTTCAGCCACTTTGCGGCCTCTCTCTGTCTGTTCCAGAGCCACTCTCAGCTCCTCAATTTCCGCGACCATGAGGCCGTTCCTACGCTCCACCATGGCAGCTTGCTCCTTCAGATCTTCTTGGGCTCTGAGAGCATCATCAAGGTGCAGTTGGGCATCCTAAAATAAATCACATTTGAGGTGGTCATGTTAAGAGAAACATCAGAATGTGACCACTCATTGTTCAGAGCAGCTCCACTGTTTGGATATGTGTCTAACTACTATGTTTTTGCACCTTAAGATTTCCCTGGACGTTCCTCAGCTGCTTCTGGGCCTCAGCAGCCTGGCGGTTGGAGTGACTCAGCTGAACCTCCATCTCATTCAGGTCTCCCTCCATCTTCTTCTTGATCCTCAGGGCATCGTTCCTGCTCCTGACCTCAGTGTCCAGGTTGTTCTGCATGGAGTCAATCACCCTCTGGCTGTTCCTCTTGATCCCCTCCATCTCTTCATCCTTCTCTGCCAGCTTCCTGTCCACCTCACCCTTGATCTGGTTGAGCTCCAGCTGGACACGAAGAATCTTGGACTCCTCGTGCTCCAGAGTACCCTAAAATGTAACACAGGATCAAAAGGTTGTAGGACCTTTTAATGTAACATTGATCATATACTGCTACACTGTTTGAATATAAACATGAAAGAAATCTAAGATAGAGAGAATTGCATTCCTCATCTAGAACCTAAAGGTTTTTACCTCTGCTTCCTCCAGGGCTGTCTGGATCTCTGACTTCTCTGTCTCCGTCTGTTTCTTGGACTTCTCCAGCTCATGGATGCTCTTTCCAGTCTCACCGATCTGTTCAGTCAGGTCGGAGATCTCCTCTGCAGTTGATTGAAAATAGGTAATGAGGAACTTTTCAATCAGCAATTGCATTTGAATTAAGTTGGTGTGGCCTAATCCACTTATTGATCTTGAACATTTAATGCATTTCTTACTGTTATTAACATAAATGTGTAGAGAAAAACTCACGTTGCAGGTTCTTGTTCTCACGCTTCATGGTCTCCAGGTGGTCCAGAGACTCCTCGTAGGAATTCTTCATCTTAAACATCTCAGTGCTGAGAGAACGAGCCTCTTTCTGAGCTCCTTCCAGCTCTGCCTGTCCCTCTTCATATTTCTGCTTCCAGTCTGCCAAGACCTGCACACCGTTTGTAATGAAATGTGTCATTTACCCCACTTTAAGGACCTGAACACCGTTTATAATGACATGACGTGTCATTTATCCCACTCTAAGGACCTGTACACCGTTTGTAATTAAATGTGTCATTTACCTCCACTGTAAGGACCTGCACACCATTTGTAATGGAATGTGTCATTTACCTCAACTTTAAGGACTGCACACCGTTTGTAATGACATGTGTTATTTACCCCACTTTAAGGAGGATTATTTCGTTTTAAAATGATGAATGTCAAAGCACCTTATCAAAGTTCCTCTGTTTCTTGTCAAGGTTGGCAGCCAAACCGTTGGCCCTCTCCACATCAATCATGAGGTCTTCCACTTCACCCTGGAGTCTCTGTTTGGTTTTCTCCAGAGAGGCGCACTTGGAATTCACAGCCTCAATTTGCTCCTCAGCTTCCTGAAGACGCTGGGCGAGCTTCTTCCTGTTGGTCGGTTTTGAACGGAATCAAATTGTATTGTGGGCAGTATTTTGTATAGTGAGTGGTGCCTGATAGTGTAAAACATTGTTTTCCCCTAGGGGTCCTTGGGGGGTTCCAGGGGGGAGTCCCCAGCAAAATGTGTTAATAGAGCATCACAATCATTTTAACCACTTTATGTATTTATGTGTTGGCTATTAAAAAATAGCAGATATACAAGCTCACAGCGTGTGAATTCCTGCTATTTTTGACCATTATTGTAAAATCTTGAAAGCGTTTGAATAATTAATAATTAATTGAATAATCTTCTCTGCTGGGGGGTCCCTGGCACAAAACATTGACAGATATCAATTTGTGGGTCCTTGGCACAAAAAGGTTTTAGAACCACAGGTGTAAAACATTGTCCACTTACTTAGCATCTTCCAGCTCCTCAGTGCGTTGGACAGCATCAGTCTCATACTTGCTTCTCCACTGACACACCTCAGCGTTGGCCTTGGACATTCCACGCTGCAGTTCAGCCTTGGCCTCCTGCTCCTCCTCAAACTGCTCCCTCAGAAGGTCACAGTCATGGCGAGCTGACTGCACACCATGAGCAAGGGCATTCTTTGCCTGTCAAAAGAAAACAATGCCAAAATAATGTCAGCTGCATGGTTAAAATTACAAAAAGACGCAAATTAGGCCTATTTGTAAAAATGTGTAAAAAAGCTGTTCCTTAATCCAGGGCGACTTAATACATCAAATGCATACAAATGGTAATCTAGGTTCATAGGTAAACCAAGAACCTCAGTATATCAGTATAATATGAAAATATATAATAATCTATACATTGAAACCATACAAACTATTACTATAGGATGCCAGATCAACAAATGATCCTGGCATCTGTCTACATAACATGCTATCTAAATTACATTTTAACCTTTGCATAAGCCTGCAAGGTCATCAAGGCTATAGGGCAAGTGCACGGTCTAAGGTGGAGTATGAAGAGGTGAGTCTTCAGATTACAGCGGAGGATTGGTAGTGAGTCTGTAGTTCCAACTGCTTACCTTAACCTCCTCTTCAACATGTCTCTTCAACTCCTCAATCTGCTGAGTGAAGGCCTGCTTGCCTCTGGTGAGCTGAGAGACGAGACCTTCTTTCTCCTCAAGTTGACGACCAAACTCACCTGGTTAGAAATTTGAATATTTGTTTCAAATATTTAAATAAATCATTGTTGAATACCCGGGATAATTGCTGATGAAAGCATTATCTCTAATTAGGGAATTTGCTTAAGTATGACAAACCACGTAGGCAAAGTAGACTTTACGGTGAACATTTACCGTTTTCTGTCAACAGTCTTGCTCTTTGAGCTGAAACATCATTTATCTGGCGAACATTCTCATCACTCTTGGCCTTGATTTCACCAAGTTGGTCCTCAAGGGTGCGGCACATCTTCTCAAGATTTCCCTGTTAATTAACATTGGGACATATATATTCAATCACTGAAGTAACCTACCTGTTTGATCATTGTTCGTGAAATGTCATGTCAGTTCATTGTTTTTTACATGAAATGGAGAAGTGTTCTGTAAGTCTATATGGGCTGGGCTTTCATAGAAGCATTACACTTTAATAAAGAACATCAATCAATCAATCATGTATTCCCTCATTTTTTGAGGTTTTGGTTCATTGAACCAAGTATTTTGTATTACCTTTGCCTTAGCCACAGCTTCCATGTTGCTGGACAGGTCGTCGATCTCCATCTTGTATTCACTCTTCTCCTTTTCCAGTTTCTGCTTGACTCTCTGGAGGTTGTCGATCTGTTCACCCAGTTCAGCCACGCTGTCGGCCTGTTTCTTACGGAGGCCAGAGGCGGTGGCCTCATGCTGCAGGGTGGACTCTTCAAGGTCACGACGCAGCTTCTGGAACTCAGCCTCACGCTTCTTGTTCATCTCGATCTGAGAGGCGGTGGCTCCACCAGCCTCCTCCAGCCTCTCACTGATCTCTTCAAGTTCCCTGGAGAGGTCAGCTCTCTGCTTCTCAACCTTGGCACGAGCAGCACGCTCTGCCTCGATCTCCTCCTCCAGTTCTTCAATACGAGCCTTTCAAATTTATGATTTTAGATTAACATGTTAAAATCCTAATACACATACTTATTATTAATGATTTTACAGAAAGGAAAAAAAAATACCTGGAGTTCTTTGATCTTCTTTTGCAGCTGGGCCCCCAAAGATTGCTCATCCTCAATCTTACTCAGAAGTTGGCTCGTTTCGAAGTCCTTCCTGTGGAATACAGTACATCATATTAAGTATAGTTTTTTCTCCATGGCATTATTATTATTAGGCAAATTATTCATTAATTATTCATATTGTGGTCCACGTTACTTCTTTATCTTCTCATCAGACTGCTGCTTGTCATTCTCCAGGTCCATGATGGATTCCTGGGTCAGTTTCAGATCACCCTCAAGCTTTCTCTTGGCTCTCTCCAGGTCCATGCGGAGCTTCTTCTCTTGCTCCAGAGAACCCTCCAACTGTATAATAATAGTATTGTTCTTATTATTCATTCATTAACAACAATAAACATACAGTGTATGTTCACTTCTATGAACTCACATCGTCGACTTGCTGTTCCAGCTTGGTCTTGGCCTTGGTCAGAGTGTTGACTTTGTCTTCCTCTGCCTGCAGGTCATCCAGGGTCTGCTGATGAGCCTCTTGGAGGGCTTTCTTCTCCTTGGTCAGCTTAGCAAGTCCTTCATCCTGAGAGGCCATCTCTTCAGTCAGGTTCTTCACCTAAATTAACCCAACATAGACAGTGTTAATAAGTCCTTCATCCTGAGAGGCCATCTCCTCAGTCAGGTTCTTCACCTAAATGAACCCAACATAGACAGTGTTAATAAGTCCTTCATCCTGAGAGGCCATCTCTTCAGTCAGGTTCTTCACCTAAATGAACCCAACATAGACAGTGTTAATAAGTCCTTCATCCTGAGAGGCCATCTCTTCAGTCAGGTTCTTCACCTAAATGAACCCAATATAGACAGTGTTAATAAGTCCTTCATCCTGAGAGGCCATCTCCTCAGTCAGGTTCTTCACCAAATGAACCCAACATGATCAAGTAGGCCGTTAATTTGCGAAAAATCCCAACAAGTTAAAGTATGGAGATAGGAGGTTTCTGCCCAACAGCAACGACTACTTAACTTGATAAAAACCCCGGAGAATGTATGATCACGAACCTTGTTTTCAGTGGCGTGCTTCTCCTTCTCCACTTTGGCCAAGGTGAGCTCCAGGTCATCGATGTCCTTCTTGAGCTCAGAGCATTCGTCTTCCAGCTTCCTCTTCTTGGCGGTCAGCTCCGCGTTGATCTCCTCCTCGTCCTCCAGTCTCTCGGTCGTCTCTTTGACCTTTGCCTCCAACTGGATCTTACTTTTAATAAGACCCTCGCATCTCTCCTCGGCATCGTTCAATGCTTCATCTCCCTGGTTGTCAATGAAAAAGATAAGTGAGGGAACTTGTTGCAGCATTTGTTCTGTGTCAGATATATGAGATTCGTTTTGCAGCTGCTTCCTGGGTGGGGGGGGGGGTATATATTAACACAGGGGACATTAACTGACTGAACAAGCTGGTGAAAAAGGCAGGCTCTGTCATTGTTAGAGCCTGGACCGTACGGAGGCGTTGGCGGAGGTGAGGACAAGGAAGAACCTGGAGGCTATCAACCTCCTCCGAAAGGATATAATATAGTAGTGCGTGGGTGAGGAGCAGTGGCGTATATGCAGATTCAACCTCCCCCACAGAAGAACGACAAATTGGGTCAGGCCTTTGTGCTGGTAGCCATGTAGCTATACAATGATGCCAACAGCCGTTCGACCACCAGACATTCTCTGCCATCTACATTCTACATTAGATAAAAGATTTGAGATGGGATGATAAACAATATGAAATATTATCAACATTTCCTGTACAAGTGCAGTTACTTACCGATGACGCTGCCTGTGCAAGGTTATTTTTCTCCTGCACCAGAGCCACCATCTTCTCTTCCAGTGTCTTTTTCGTGGCCAGGGCCGCGGCCAGGTCGACCTTCATCTTTTCGTAGTTCTCCTTCATGTTCATCAGCTCCTTCTCAGTCTCAGCGCTCTGCAGAAGAGGCTTGATCTTGAAGTACAGCGCCATCCATGGCCAGTTTTTCACATTGCAGAATGAGCGCACGTTGAACTGGATGGAGTAAATGGCCTCTCTGTGGAAAAACGGTTGAAGTGTGTCATGATTGTGGACAGTGATGGAAGGAGTATACTCACATTTGTTACTTCAGTAAAAGTATCAATACTGCAATGTGGAAATACTCTGTTACAAGTAAAAGTCTGGTATTCAAAATGTACTTAAAATAAAAGTATAGCGATACTGGCATCAAAATATACTTAAAGTACCAAAAGTAAAATACTCATTTTGCATTTCACAAGTTTTAAAATGTATAAAAAAATCTTTTGAAAATGGTAGATCTACAAGCTCACATGTTGCAAGTGACGCGTTGCTTGTAGATCGGCTATTTTCAAATAGCCAAAGTATAGGGCTGAAGTGGTTAATGTACTTTTTTAAAATATTAATTCAATTCTACAAAGTAACTAGTAACTAAAGTTTTCAAATAATTGCAGTGGAGTAAAAAGAAGTAAAAGTATTGAACATTGGAAATACTCCAGTAAAGTAACAAAATACTTAAACATTGTAAGTAGTTACTTTCCACCACTGATTGTGGAACCCTGCCGAGCTGCAAAATACGACTGCAAGCTATTATTATACAGCTGTTATAATGGTGTCATTATAGTTGTTACTATTGGTGTCGTTATTATTGCTATCTGGCCTTTACCCGACAAGGTAAAGGCCAGATGGCCTCACACCCTAGAGCCTGGTTCTCTTCCAGGCTTCTTCCCCCATTTAAGGGGGGAGTTTTTCCTTGCCACCGTCACCAAAAGCTTTTATTAAAGTGATTTGACACTATAACAAAAATTGTATTGAAAAGTGTTCTTTATACTTTACTATAACACATTATTATTAACAAAAATGATACAAAATAATGAATAAATAATGTTTTCAAAGTACCGTCTCGCCATCATCTTGACAAACTCCTTCCTCATGACGTAACCTCGTGCGAGAGCCTGAGTCATTGTGACCAGAGCAAACAGCTTTTCATCTCGCATCTCCTCAAGGACACCCAGCAGACCAGCTTTGAAGAACACCTACAATACAATGTTACAATGTAACTGAACAACTGTAGCATCAACTTTTAGTCCTCTGTCGATAACGTTAAACAAGATTTGCAGTGTGTTTACCTTGGTGTGTCCAAACTTGTACTCATCTACAGGTACGTCAATGGACCCAAGCAGCTTCTCTGAAGCTTTCTTGTTGTCCATGAACGCGCCATCGGGACATGCGCTGGCATTCAGTACTTTGTACCTGTTTTGTAAAAGTTCATGGTCATTTTGCGTTAATAGGTTAGGAACTAAAAGCTGCTGGAAAAAAGGAATGAATACCTCTGCTTGAAGTCAGCATAGGGAATTCTGCTGGGGAAGCCCTTCCTGCAAATCCTGATACCCTCCAGCACACCGTTACACCTCAGCTGATGGATGACCAGGAAGTTCTCCATCAGGCCTGTAAATATGTTGCTCCATTATTATTATTATTAGGACAGAATAGTTACACACTGGCCAAAGTTGCATTAAATGACCACCTCACAATCATTGTTTATATATATATATATATATATATATATATATATATATATATATATATATATATATATATATATATATATATATATATATGCTGTCGGGCAGAAACCAGCTAACTCAAGCTAACTCCAAAATGTTAATTTTTCAGGAAATAAAAAGACAAAACAAAAAGTGGAGTTAGGAGTTCATCATTGATAAAAACAGCTGAATGGACCTCCAAGCTCACAATGAGGTTGGAGGTCAAAAGGCGGTGGAGCCTGGAGTCAGCGGAACCAGCTAACTCCACCCCCTTTTGCTGGAGTTAGTTTGAGGATCCACTGGCGTTAGCTGGTTTTGTCAGAAGCGCTTTTTAATACTTTTCATTGGTTCAATATTTTTTTAATCAACACACAGACGTAAAGGGTGTTTAATAGCACTGATTTATGAAAAAAAAATGAAAAGCTAAAAAATGGAGTTAGCTGGTTTCTGCCTGAAAGCAACAAAATGTCTATATATTTCTTCTTTTTCTGTTTACCTGGAGTCTTGGACTCGTTGGGAATGAGGCAACGCACAAAGTGAGGATGAGTGCTCCTCAAGTTGGTCATCAGCAACCCCAAGTTGGCCTATTGAGACATAAAAGAGCCAAGTAGGCTTATTATTAGTAAAAAGTTATCCTATTGAGACATAAAAGAGCCAAGTAGGCTTATTATTAGTAAAAAGTTATCCTATTGAGACATAAAAGAGTGAAAAAAGTGATATTGTACTTTTTCCTCCTCTAAAATGATTTGAACACTTTAGTGTTACAAAGTAACACTAGTTACTTTACAGATTTAGATTGTTCTAAAACATACATTAACCACTTAAGCCCTATTTTAAACTTCAGCCATTCAAAGATAGCTGCTCTACAAGCTTACAACTTGTGATACAGAAATTGTTTAATTCCAACATGAAAAGACGTGCCTATTTCTTACATGGATATAATGTTGATAATAATAATGCTTCATTTTTACAGGAATATAATGTTGATAATAATTAATGAATATTCTTACCCTGAAAGCACTAGACACAGTCTGCATGGAACCACCCTTCTTTTTGCCTCCCTTTGCTCCAGCCACTGAGGAGAACCGGGCAGAACAGGTTTTGGTGACAGAGGTTTGGGGAATTATAGGAGGTTATGATATTAATAAACATACCTTCAGGCTCAGGTGGGGGATAGAACACCTTATAGTAGATGAATAAACATACCTTCAGGCTCAGGTAGGGGATACAACACAGCCAGCAGTTTAACTGTTGACTTCTGGTACAGCTGCACCACAGAGTCGTTCAAGGGGTCTTTGTTCTTCTCGAGCCAGCCTGTGATGCTGTAGTCCACAGTTCCAGCATAGTGGACCAGGGAGAAGTGGGCCTCACCCTTGCCTTTGGCAGGTTTGGGCTTCTCAAAGGCCTTGTTCTTCCCAAGATGCGTGCCATGCAACTTGTCGTTGAAAGTTTTGTCTGAAGCCTTTGGGAACATGCACTCCTCTTCAAGGATGGAGAAGATGCCCAAGGGCTTTGTAAAGGAGACAAAAGAGACACATCACCAAAAACAAAAATGATGTCATGTCCATTAAAGCACAACATAATTGTATACCTTCTCAATGAGCTCAATTCAGACGGCCAAGTCCATGTACCTACCTTCTCAATGAGCTCAATGCAGACAGCCAAGTCCATGCCGAAGTCAATGAGATCCCAGGGGATTCCTTCTTTCTTGTATTCCTCTTGTTCAAGAACAAACATGGTGTGGTTGAAAAACTGTTGCAGTTTCTCATTGGTGAAGTTGATGCACAGCTGCTCCAGGGTGTTGAACTGTGAGTGGAAATATCATTAGCCCAATCTCTTGTAAGTGTGTAATTCTGACAAAAATAATTAGTCTCCCACTTTAAAAAAAAAAAAAAGAAAAAGTCCATGCTTACATCAAAGATTTCAAAACCAGCGATGTCCAGCACACCAATGTAGTAGTTTCTCTGCTGCTTGGTGTCCAGCATCTCGTTGATCCTAATGACCATCCACAAGAACAGCTTCTCATAGATGGACTTGGCCAAGGCACCAACTGAGTTCATTACCTAAGGGAATGTTATCAGTAGGGGTGTGAATTTCACAATTTAGAATGTAGGCATTTAGCTCTTAACGCATTGACACAGAGTGATTTACAGTAAGCAAGGAAAAGACGAGGTAATACTGTACATCAAATTCATAGGAATAGTAATCTAGGGTCATAGGTAAACCAAGAACTTATCATCTGTCTAAACCAGTGGTCTTCAACGTTTTCAGGCCAAGGACCCCCTAGCTGAGAGACAGATGAAGCAGGGACCCCCTCTATATTGTATAAAATTGTGTTTCAGATTAAAGTTTTTTTTTACTTAGTCTACTATTCTTCCCCTCTACACGTAGATCGGCTATTTTTGGCAAAGAGGCTTCTTTGCCAAAAATAGCCGATCTACAAGCTCTCAACGCCTCGCGCTGCGAGGCGTTGAGAGCTTGTATATCGGCTATTTCTGGCTAATGTTCCCCTCAGAAAAGGAATTCTAGGGTTCAAGTTAATGTAAAAAAACGAAATCCTATCACACAAAGATTTGGCGGACCCCCTATAGTAGCTCTGAGGACCCCCTAGGGGTCCCGGACCCCCTGTTGAAGACCCCTGGTCTAAACAGCACAATCTCACAACATCAATAATCTCTACATTGAAACTATACACACTATAGGATGCCAGGTCTACAATTGAACCTGGCATCTGTCTACATAACATGCTATCTAAATTGCATTTTAGCCTTTGCATAAGCCTGCAAGGTCATCAAGGGCAAGTGCTACCAAGTGCTAAGGGCTAAGGTGAAGTCTTCAGATTACGGCGGAAGATTGGGAGTGAGTCTGCAGTTCTAACTGCAATGGGGAGTTTGTTCCACAGTTCGGGAGCCAGAAGGGAGAGGAGTCTGTCCCGTGTCCCGGGGGGTTTATGGAAGGTTCTGACAACTTCCCTGTGTTAACTGATCTGAGTGAGCGGGAGGGGTTGTATGGTTGGATACACAATGTGTAGTGTTTTTTTTTTTTACAGGTATAACAATACTGTGAAAATAATATGTCAGAGGTGCATGGAACTGCACATGTTTCTGCAGGGTGATATTTTTTGTATGCTTGTCGTGTGTATGAAATCAGGACATGGAAATAATGTAAGTTACTCACCTGTGGCACAGTCTGTCCCTTAGTGACATACTCGTTTCCGACTTTCACTCTGGGGTAGCAGTATGCCTTAAGCATCTCTGCCGAGTTCAGACCCAACAGGTAACAAATCTTGTCAGCCTCTGAAATGTTCATACAATTTGCAATTTACAATTTAGGCAAATTGCAGAGTGCGACTTACAGTAAGAAAGGCAAATGCGAGGTGATACGTTAAATGCATAGAGATAGTATAGGATCATAGGTAAACCAAATAACCATCAGTCTCAACTGCATAATATCAAAAAATGAATAATGGAAATCTACTGAAAATATATTTATCTTAGTTCATCTAGAATATAAGTAAATACAATACTTGTGACAAAGTATGCATTATTTTAATTCCTTAGTTGAAGATGCAGCTCACCCTCCGTGCCATCATGATAAATAATAATAATAATAATAATAACAACAACAAATACAAATAAAATGATATAAATAAAGATGCAGCTCACCCTCCGTGCCATCAGGCTCAGCCTGCTCCTCACGCTGCTTCTGTTTGAACTTCAAGACCCCATGATGCATCACTGCACCGGTGAACTTGTAGATGTACTGTTTCTGCTCAGCGTCGAAGCCCAGGATGTCAATAGCATCCTGATGTCAATAAGCAGAGATGTATTCAAAATATTGAGATTAACCATTAGATTAACAAACATCCTTTAAAAATGTGTACAACTCAACAGTAAACAAACCAACACATAGTATAAGTGTATGCAGGGTATCTGCACATTTCTAAAGTGTAAATTTAAGGACTTTCAAGACCTTGTAATACCTATAAAATGAATAAATAAAACAAATAAGACCATTACTGTGTCAGAAGTCATCAACGAACTATACTATATAAATACTCAAACATTGGCCAAATTGTCAAATATGACCTAAGAAAGAGGCAAACAATTTGAAAACATGTAGATCGGCTATTTTCACAATATGTATCTGTGGAACCGAGTCAAACTAAGTGTAATGCCTCAACTGCTACAATTCCAAGTGCTTGTCAGGGGGTGTGTGTGTGTGTGTGTGTGTGTGTGTGTGTGTGTGTGTGTGGGGGGGGTAATAATATTCACTGACATCAGTAGCGTCCAGCTCCTCTTTGTCATTAATGCTGGCCACAGTGATCTGACCCATGCTGATCAATGGGAAGTCGTAGGGGTTGTTGGTGATCAAGCACATTTCTGAAAAGGGATTAAAAAAGGGTGACATTGTGTTTGTATTCATTCATTTATGTTCTCACTGCATCATCAGTAATTCCACTTACGAATAATTTCAGGTTTGTGGTCGGTCATCATCTGGAAAAAGATGTGGTAACCTCTCTCTGCAGGAAGCTGGTAGGTCACTCTGGACTTCTCCAGCAGATCTATATGGGTTGTACATAACTCATAATAATAATAATGAAAATGATAATAATGATGATAATAATCATAATCATAATAATCTATATGGGTTGTTCATAACTCAAAATGTAATCCTCAAATTAACGCATATATAAATTATAATCTGTGAACTTCATACTTACATGTCTCAATATCAGCACTGGACAGTTTACCCGTTGTGTTGAAATGGATTCTGATGAATTTACCCTGTTTGATATGACACAATTTGTTGCATCCCTCTACATTGTGGAAATATTGCAGGTATTCTCATAAAATGTCATTATTTACACTTACAAAGCGAGAGGAGTTGTCATTCCTCACAGTCTTGGCATTACCATAGGCCTCCAGCAAGGGATTGGCTGCAATAATCTGATCCTCCAGTGACCCCTAGAATGTTTTAGACATCACCCAATTAAAAATGTGGTCAGAATTCTTTCAAATTGAATTGTTATATTGCACATAAATGCTTTATGTTCAAAAACATGTATTTGTTAAAGTTAAAAACGTGTACATATACCTTGATTTTACCGCTGTCGGCCGCTTTTTCTCCACTTGCAGAACTAGCTGTTGCAAAGTACTGGATGACACGCTTGGTGTTCACAGTCTTTCCAGCACCGGATTCTCCACTGGTTATAAATGCATACATTCAGAGAAATGCAATTAGTGAATTTGTGTACATTATTATTTTCTTAATTCCTAGTAGATGGGAAACTTACGTGATCAGGACAGACTGGTTCTCTTTATCTGTAAAATTTAAAGCAAACTTTTAGTCATGGTTGCAGCACAAAACCATAATAGTTATTTTTTTTACATTGTCCTGACTAGTACGTACCCATCAGCATGAACTGATAGGCGTTGTCAGAGACAGAGAAGATGTGGGGTGGAGCCTCAATACGCTTCTTGCCTCTGTAGGCATTTACAACATCCTGGTCGTACACTGGGAGCCACTTGTAGGGGTTCACAGTTGCACAAAACAAGCCAGAGTATGTCTGAAGGGGAGAACAGAGAGAACATTAACATCATACAACATAGCACTGAGCATGCCACATATCTGGGACAACGGATCACTAGAGCTGGGATTAAAGTCAAAAGTTGCAAGTGGCATGAACTAATGAGCAAGTTCACTTCAGAACCATGAGTTTGTTTGAATGTGTTATTCTATGGTTTTCACTTGATGTGAAATATAACTTGTAGTCTGTGTTTCTCTGCAATCGACCGGTGCAATGCTCTACTGTTCTCAGCATGTAGAAAACCTTACATAGATCATCCATGCTGCATAACGCTCTTTGAGGTTATACAGGACGGTGGCTTCAGTGAGGTGGGTCATCATGGCCATGTCCTCAATTTTGTCATACTTGGGAGGGTTCATAGGGGTGACATCAGCCTCCTTCACAGTTCTTTCCTAAAAATAAAAAAAAAGCACAACTTCAGAATCTATTGTGATTTTTACTGTGTCACTATTTGATTTTAAATACACCTCTACCTACCATCTTATCCAAGAGCGTTTCCACGGTGACTTTGTCACCGTCCTTCTTTATGATTTTACACTTGAGGTACAGCTCCTTAACATCGGCCACATATGCTGCCGTTTTGGCATCAAAGGGCGCACTTTGAGACTCCATTCTCTCCTTCTCTGGCTTACGGAGGTAAATGGCGGCCTTGCCGTACTGCTGCATCTCTGCGTCCGTACTCATGGTGGCGGCTTTCTGTAGACGGACAAATAGATAGTGTTGATGCCTTTGCTGACTTGAGATCTGAGCAGATAACTGTAGGACTATGTAGGACTATTCTTATGGTTATATATTATTGTACGTTTAATAGGAAAATTATGAACACTCACTTTTCCCCTCTACCAGTAGCAGTGGAACCTTGTGTGCAACCCCTAAATGTGGGAAAAAAACACATCATTTTGAAGACATTAATGATTTAAGTATGAGTATTATGATTTAATACACTATTATTTATAATCATGAATTGAATTAGATTATGTGAATCCAAATGTTCATTCTTGCCACACACCACTTCGTAAGAGAGACATTTTTTTATTTCTCATTAGTTCCACGTCTAAAAAGAGTGATCCATTTCAATATTATTTACATACAATGAAATAAAATTATACTTTTCCAACTCCCAAACTTTTGTTTGGTTTGTTTGGTTTGTTTGTTTTTAGTTAATTGCTTATGCTTAATTTCCTCAAGATAGATAGAAAAGATTTTTTTTTTCCATTACAGCCATGTTTCTTGTTTTTTGAATTCGTCCTGAAGCAATGCTAGATGTTTTTTCTTATACACTTTAATTCCATTGTATGAATTAAGGTTACATTCAGAGTTGGGTAGACTAGCCACACTGTACTCAAGTAAAAATATTGTTACTTTGAAATCATGTCTAATAGTAGATGTAAAAGTACTGTTCCAAATAATTACTTTATTAAGAGTAAGAAAGTATCTGGTACAAAAAAAAACATTATTGAAATGTCTAAATAGAAATGAATGAACAAAAGCAAATTCCAATCTGGCCTAAACCATATCACTATAAATAAAACAATACAAAATCATTTAAATATGTACAATATAAAATCAATTATTCTGTCCACTCATTCTTATGTGTGTGTGTAACCTCGGATCATGTGTGTATAGCTACTGTATGTGGCACTATGCACGGAGTCATGATCAAAATGAATAGCTAACATTGTCTAATACATTTATATGACTATGAATAGCCAACATCTGTATAACATTTATATGACGATGAATAGCTAACGTCTCTAAAACATTTATATGACTCAGTATGAATAGCTAACATGTCTAATAGATTAATAGGACCATGAAGGACGAATGAAGTCTCACTCACCACGAAATGGAACTCTGTCTGAACTCCTCTGCAATGGGCTCTGTGTGGGCCCGTCTCCTGCCTGCTTTATATGAGGTGTTTAGTGCATGATGTGCAGAAAGTAAAAGTAGGAGAGATGCCTTTAAAAGGTCCTTTCATTCCTGTAGACATTGCAATAATATCCAGTAGCCATTAAAATGTAACATTTCAAATCTATTAATAAAATTGTAAAATTATACTTCCAACATCCACATGATACTTGGTGTACTTCTTAGCAATGTGGTTTATGTCATGCCAGTGGCTATAAAAATAATCTTTAATTGGCAGGGTGGTGGGGTGCTGCTGGGTTTATTCATTTGGCCATTACAGCATATCTTGTCAGATAAATTATTTGGAACATGTTAATATTCCTTATATTTCTTATAATATTATAACTAAATTCCCTCAAATACCGTACTTGAGTATAATTTTGAGGAAGTTGTCATTTTACTCGAGTATGTCCATTGTATGCTACTTCATACTTCCACTCCACTCCGTTTCAGGAGGAAACTTCCCTAAATTTGACAGCTTTAGCTGTGATGTTTTTGTAGTCAGGGTCATGTCTATGACAGTGGTTCTCAAACTTGGCAGGCCGCAACCCACCAAAATAATCATATTTGAACTGGGGACCCCCACTACCCTGACAAGCACTTGGAATTGTAGGAGTTGAGGCATTGAATCTTGTTTGACTTTTTGATACAAATAGTGACAATGGCAGATCTACAAGATATTCTACAAGATATTTTCACAATGTTTGCCTCGATCTCTCTTGTATTATTTGACAATATGGCAATTTTTTTTGACCAGTTTTTATAGGATAGTTTGTTTATTACTTTTGATGCAGAAATGTTTTCTTTTTTCTTCTTTTTTAGGTAGGCCTATTAAAAATGTCTTAAAAGTTTTTAAGACAATTTAAGGTCTTATAAGTCCTTAAAATGTCACTTCACTATTAATAAGTTAAACAGTTTGAGAACCGAGTGGTCTATGAGTTGATAACAGCGCCAACAAATAGCCTGGCACATGGCTTAATCCCTGACCTCTTGATCCTTGAGTCTCGCCTAACGGCCTATTTCTATTCCCTGTACGCATCGCATATCATTTCAGCATTACATTTCACCATAAATGCATTCATTAACAGACTATGTCATGTATAATTGCACACACAGCCTGTCTCACACAGCTGATACAGTCCAAGGTAGTGGTCACAGCTGGCCCATCCAATCAAGCAGATACAAAGTAGCATAAAACAACTACAGCTGAGCCCCTAAAAAGGTTCAAAGTGAATGAGACCAACTGCGATGGGTAGATCACCCCAAAAAGTATTTGTTGTCTCCGCCAGGCCGTAAGGCATGGCGAGAGAGTATGTTTTGCACCCTGTCTGTCTGTCCGTCCGTCAGTCCGTCCGTCCGTCCGTCCGTCTGTGGACAGCTAATCTCTGGCTCCGTTGGATTGATCGCAGCGAAACTGTGCACACACACTCTCTGGATGCCAATTCAGAATCTCTGCCCCAACTTTTTCACATGGGCCTGTTATAGCGCCACCAGGAGGCCACTTTTTGCAAAACACATTTTTTGACAGCACTCCTACAGATTTTGTCCAAACGTCACGCGAATCGGTACACAGTATCTCTATAGTCATAAAACTAAACAGGTTTTTCAGATTTTTCATATTCCATCCTGATTGGCTAAAAATAGCTTCCAAAGTTTGCAGGAGTGCTCCGTTTTGCACAAAATGCCTCAAATCATGAACACAGCATGCAATTTCTGTGACATTTTGCACGCACATTCTCACTAGGCAGAGGAAGAAATGGCGCTTGAAATTTTTCAAATCAGCCTCATGGTGGTGCTATAACAGACCGATTTGTGTTTTGACCTACAGTATAACTGCACCGATCAGTGTAAAACTTTGTATGTGTACTCCCTAGAGGCCAAGGAAAAACCTTTGCCCTGCATTTTTCACATCTGCCTTTTATAGTGCCACCAGGCTTATATAAAAAAAAAATGAATATTACTCCTTCAGATTTGATCAAAATTTCACGCAAATCAGTACACATGATCTCTATAGTCATGTGATCAAAGGCCTGCCACTAATTCTACAACCGGGGACCCGCTCCCCGGAGTTTATATTTTATTTCCCACGTCGCAGGTCCATGGACTGTCACTACGGACCCCCAGCTGCGGCTCAAGACTGTGACTGCGGACCGGGCCTCTCCATGGAGCACGACCGTGGATTTCTACTACACTACACTATACCACTACACTATACTGTATATTATCTTAACATTCTTATATTATACCATTATATACTGCATACATATTATTGCTGTACTATATTATATTATCATATACTATCTTACACTATTATATGTGCTACTATTGTTATTGTTACTACTTGCACTGTATCTCTTTCTGTCTCTCCTCTGTCTCTCCCTCTCTCTCTCTTCTTTCCCCCGACACGGTCGAGGCAGAAGGCCTCCACCCTAGAGCCTAGGGTCTGACTGACGTTTCTTCCAGTTAAGCGGGAGTTTTTCGTTGCCACTGTGTGTGTGTGTGTGTGTGTGTGTGTGTGTGTGTGTGTGTGTGTGTGTGTGTGTGTGTGTGTCAATAACAAAATAAGAAGACAAAAATAAAAAATAAAACAATCGGCATTTAACCAATCAGCCGGTGAAATATGGTAATCAAGAAATCAATACAGGATTATGTTACAACACAAAAACTGTAATCATAAAAGGCTATGTAAAGGCCTGTGTGAATAGGCGAGTCTTTAAAAGGTTTTTTTTAAAGGTCCACATGAGGCCACAGTTTTTAGGTGGAAGGGGAAATCATTCCATAGCCTGGGGGCAAAACTAGCAAAGGCTCAATCACCTTTAGTTTTTAGTTTTGTGGGAGGAACAACCTGGGGCCTAATACAGGAAAGGTGAATTAAATAAGCCTGGGCTGAAGTCAAATCCAGGTTTGACAAAGTCGAATCCGTACAGCCTGGTTTATTCCGTTCCATGAACTCCAAGCCAGGCTGAAAAGGAGCGACTTTGTCGAGCTAGACCTCGTCAAGCCAGGCTGTGTCGAGCCAGGATAATGAAGCCAGGCTGAATGGGCGGCGACGTATTTCTATAAAAGACCATGAACTCGAGCGCAGATTCCTTCAACTTGACCAATCATGGTGGCGGGGAACAAAACTCAAGCAGCGTTTTTCTCTGTGGCCGAACAGCAGCAGCTCATGGAATCATATACAGTAACGGGGGGTCCCCGTTGCGGTGACGGGGGTCACCGTTACCCGCGGCAGACACGGGGGTCCGGCCGCCAAAAGGTCTAGCCTACGTTTTTTTTTCAGGCTTGTAGATCTTCAATTTTCCGCAGAAGAATTTAATAAGTGTGGGAAAACTCATTGTTTTTTCCGATTGACTGCTTAAAGGGCAATCTGGTCCAAAATAATTTCTCCATTGACTAGAAATTGATAATTTAAAATATGCTCCTCATTGACATTGTACAAGAGGCTCCCGTCACTAATAATTTACACACACACACACACACACACACACACACACACACACACACACACACACACACATATATATATATATATATATATATATATATATTAGGGGTGTCACGATTCACTTACCTCACGATTCGATTCAAAATCGATTCCTAGGGTGCCGATTCGATTAAAATTGCGATTCTGCGATTAATTGATATTCGATTCGATTCTGCGATTTATTGCGATTTTCTAGGGTGCCGATTCGATTAAAATTGCGATTCTGCGATTAATTGATATTCGATTCTGCGATTTATTGCGATTTTCTACCCCAAATCACTTTGCTTTAATTATACTAGAACATTTTAATATAATATAAACCATGAAAAGTTGAATTCAATGCAGCCAGATCACGTCACTCAGTCTTTCTGACATTGATTTCAGACAAAGTGCCAGTGAAAAAGGTACTAACTTATAAAAAAGAATTTAAAAAATCGATTTTAATATTTTGATTCGATTTTTAAAATCGTGGCATTAAGAATCGCGATTTATTCATGAATCGATTTTTTTTGACAGGCCTAATATATATATGTATGTATGTCAGACATTTTTTATAATCTAAAAAAGATATATATATATATATATTATCAAACATCTACAATATGAACTAGTGTTAACAGAGTGACAATGACATATCACATGAGTCATTGTGAAACAATTATGATTCATGGTCACACACTATTTCAGTAATAAAATGAAATTGATTATATCTTATATCATTTTTTTTTAATGCAGGGTCATTACAATGAGTTGTATGTGTTGAATTAACTGTCAAGTCATTGGTTTAAGATCGGAGTCAGTGGACTAAGAGCTATATCACAAAACTTGAAGAACAAGGCACTGGATTAATTAAGCTTGGCTGTTAGCCTGCTCTGGACCAGGCTAACTTCACAGCTAAATTGCCTTGGTAACTAAGGTAGGATTGCGTCAATTTTCTTTCGTGAAATCTAGTCATGGATAAACTTAGCCAGGGTGAACTGGGTAAACTAATCTGGCAAGATAATTCAGCTTTCATGAAACTGATTCATTGCAAATCCTGACTAAATTAAGCCAGGATAGGTGTTAAATCCAGGCTTAACCCCTAATTTTGCTTCCGTGAAATAGGGCCCAGGCACATGGCTGCCAACAATCCTGGATCCCGCATGAGTCTCCTGGTTTTTGACCATGTCTCCTGACACTCTTCTGGATCGTAATTTCTTCTGGTTTTCTACTGGATTTGGTATCAAACTGACAAACTCCCAAAATTCACCTGGGGGAGGACCCCCAGACCCCCCGGTTTGGGGGTGTTACCATTCATTACTTTTAAGTAATGAATGGTTATTATTAAAAATGGGTCTAACACTTTGTAGTGACCAAAAAAGTCACTACAAAGTACTACCAATCAACTCTAAATTGCCTGAAACGTACTCCTAACAGGTTTTTGGGGGACGATTTTGGCCTCCACACTTAGTGATTTTTTCGGATTTAACTTTTGTTTCGGTAGTGACAAACTTTTGTTTCGGTAGTGACACAATGGTGAAAAATGTTTTTACTAAGTCCAGAGCACGAAGAATTTTAGGGACCAAAAACAAAAGTCACTACCAAGTACTACCAATCAACTCTAAATTGCCTGAAACGTACTCCTAACAGGTTTTTGGGGGGACGATTTTGGCCTCCACACTTAGTGATTTGGATTTAACTTTCGTTTCGGTAGTGACACTATGGTGAAAAAAAAATGTACTAAGTCCAGAGCTCGATGAATTTTAGGGACCAACCAAAAAAGTCACTACAAAGTACTACCAATCAACTCTAAATTGCCTGAAACGTAGGTTACTCCTATCAGGTTTTTGGGGGGACGATTTTGGCCTCCACACTTAGTGATTTTTTTCGGATTTAACTTTCGTTTCGGTCGTGACAAACTTTCGTTTCGGTAGTGACACAATGGTGAAAAAAAGAGATTTACTAAGTCCAGAGCTCGATGAATGTTAGGGACCAAAAAAAAGAAGTCACTACAAAGTACTACCAATCAACTCTAAATTGCCTGAAACGTACTCCTAACAGGTTTTCGGGGGGACGATTTTGGCCTCCACACTTAGTGATTTGGATTTAACTTTCGTTTCGGTAGTGACAAACCTTCGTTTCGGTAGTGACACAATGGTGAAAAAAAAGATTTACTAAGTCCAGAGCTCGATGAATTTTAGGGACCAAAAAAAAATTACTACAAAGTACTACCAATCAACTCTAAATTGCCTGAAACGTACTCCTAACAGGTTTTTGGGGGGACGATTTTGGCCTCCACACTTAGTGATTTTTTTCGTATTTAAATTTCGTTTCGGTAGTGACAAACTTTCGTTTCGGTAGTGACACAATGGTGATTTTTTTTTTACTAAGTCCATAGCTCGATGAATTTTAGGGACCAAAAAATTTTTACTACAAAGTACTACCAATCAACTCTAAATTGCCTGAAACGTACTCCTAAGAGGTTTTTGGGGGGACGATTTTGGCTTCCACACTTAGTGATTTTTTTGGATTTAACTTTCTTTCGGTAGTGACAAACTTTCGTTTCGGTAGTGACACAATGGTGATTTTTTTTTTACTAACTCCAGAGCTCGATGAATTTTAGGGACCAAAAAAAAAGTCACTACAAAGTACTACCAATCAACTCTAAATTGCCTGAAACGTACTCCTAACAGGTTTTCGGGGGGACGATTTTGGCCTCCACACTTAGTGATTTTTTCGGATTTAACTTTCGTTTCGGTAGTGACAAACTTTCGTTTCGGTAGTGACACAATGGTGAATTTTTTTTCTATTAAGTCCAGAGCTCGATGAATTTCAGGGACCAAAAATAAATTACTACAAAGTACTACCAATCAACTCTAAACTGCCTGAAACGTACTCCTAACAGGTTTTCGGGGGGACGATTTTGGCCTCCACACTTAGTGATTTGGATTTAACTTTCGTTTCGGTAGTGACAAACCTTCGTTTCGGTAGTGACACAATGGTGAAAAAAAAGATTTACTAAGTCCAGAGCTCGATGAATTTTAGGGACCAAAAAAAATTTACTACAAAGTACTACCAATCAACTCTAAATTGCCTGAAACGTACTCCTAACAGGTTTTTGGGGGGACGATTTTGGCCTCCACACTTAGTGATTTTTTTCGTATTTAAATTTCGTTTCGGTAGTGACAAACTTTCGTTTCGGTAGTGACACAATGGTGATTTTTTTTTTACTAAGTCCAGAGCTCGATGAATTTTAGGGACCAAAAAAAATTTACTACAAAGTACTACCAATCAACTCTAAATTGCCTGAAACGTACTCCTAAGAGGTTTTTGGGGGGACGATTTTGGCTTCCACACTTAGTGATTTTTTTGGATTTAACTTTCTTTCGGTAGTGACAAACTTTCGTTTCGGTAGTGACACAATGGTGATTTTTTTTTTACTAACTCCAGAGCTCGATGAATTTTAGGGACCAAAAAAAAAGTCACTACAAAGTACTACCAATCAACTCTAAATTGCCTGAAACGTACTCCTAACAGGTTTTCGGGGGGACGATTTTGGCCTCCACACTTAGTGATTTTTTCGGATTTAACTTTCGTTTCGGTAGTGACAAACTTTCGTTTCGGTAGTGACACAATGGTGAAAAAAAGATTTACTAAGTCCAGAGCTCGATGAATTTTAGGGACCAAAAATGTTTTACTACAAAGTACTACCAATCAACTCTAAACTGCCTGAAACGTACTCCTAACAGGTTTTTGGGGGGACGATTTTGGCCTCCACACTTAGTGATTTGGATTTAACTTTCGTTTCGGTAGTGACAAACTTTCGTTTCGGTAGTGACACAATGGTGAAAAAAAAATGTACTAAGTCCAGAGCTCGATGAATGTTAGGGACAAAAAAAATAGTCACTACAAAGTACTACCAATCAACTCTAAATTGCCTGAAACGTACTCCTAACAGGTTTTTGGGGGGACGATTTTGGCCTCCACACTTAGTGATTTATTCGGATTTAACTTTCGTTTCGGTAGTGACAAACTTTCGTTTCGGTAGTGACACAATGGTGGAAAAAAAATGGGTAGAACTTTACAATAATGACCCGTTATAAAGCATTTATAAACGTTTATAAGTAGTTTGTAAACTATTAACAAATCATTAACAACCTGTTTGTTGACATTCGTAAATGATTACTAAAACCTTTATAACTACAGTTACAAATCATTTGTAAAGTATTAGTAAGTAGTGAACTATTCATGAATAAGCCATTTATATACATCTGTAAAAGATTATTAAATCATTTGTAACGACCCATTCTAAAGCATTTATAAACGTTTATAAGCAGTTTGTAGACTATTAACAAGTCATTAACAACCTGTTTATTGACATTCGTAAATGATTACTAAAACCTTTATAACTACGGTTACAAATCATCTATAAAGGTATTAGTAACTATTCATGAATAAGCCATGTATAATACATCTGTAAATGATTATTAAATCATTTGTAACTGATCTTACATAATATATACAAGCTATTGGTAGCTTGTTCATGTTTAACATATGCTTTGTTAAACATTCCTAAAGTATCTATAAATCCTTAGTACATGTTATTATGTGCCCTATAGTAAAGTGAAGACAGTTCATCATTTACAACTGTCTGTTAATGTGTTTGTTCATGTTTAACATGCTTTGTAAAACATTCCTAAAATATCTATAAATCCTTTGTACATGTTATTATGTGCCCTACAGTAAAGTGAAGACAGTTCATCATTTATGACTGTCTGTTAATGTGGACTTTCTCCTTACCTGTTGCAAACTACCTGGCTTTCATGAATGCAGACACCAAACAATTACTAGAATTATCATTCATGTTAAGCAAATGATGCGTAAGACATTCGTAAAGAGTATGTAAACCATTTGTGGTGTTAGGGACCAAAAAAGTCACTACAAAGTACTACCAATCAACTCTAAATTGCCTGAAACGTACTCCTAACAGGTTTTTGGGGGGACCATTTTGGCCTCCAGACTTAGTGATTATTTCGGATTTAACTTTCGTTTCGGTGGTGACCAACTTTCGTTTCGGTAGTTTGATTACAAAATGTAAGTTGTGTAAAAAATAATCTGACTATACTAAGTTGTTATTTGTTGGCCATGAGTTCAAATCCCATTGATGACTTTCCTATGATTCTTTCCTTTGCAGACTGGCTTCCAGAAGATCAACTGAAAACTACCAGGAAGGCTGTACTTGTCAGCCATCTGTTAGCTCAATGGGTTGAGACGCAGTATTCAAGATCCAGAGGCCATGAGTTCAAATCCCATTGATGTCTTTCCTATGATTCTTTCCTTTGCAGACTGGCTTCCAGAAGATCAACTGAAAACTACCAGGAAGGCTGTACTTGTCAGCCATCTGTGAACTCAATGGGTTGAGACGCAGTATACATGATCCAGAGGCCATGAGTTCAAATCCCACTGGTGTCTTTACTGTGATGCTTCCCTTTGCAGACTAACTTCTAGAAAAACAAGTTAAAACCACCAGAAAACCTGTAACTCTCAGCCAACAGCATAGCTCAACTGGTAGAGCGTCTGTCCAATAACATGACTTGACTTGACTTGAGTGGGTTCGATTCCCACTCGAGTCAAGTGTCCCCGGTAACTTGGGGCAACGGATAAATTGACTGATATCCTTAGTGATGCTTCCCTTTGCAGACTAACTTCTAGAAAAAACAAGTTAAAACCACCAGGAAACTCTAACTCTCAGCCAACAGCATAGCTCAACTGGTAGAGCGTCTGTCCAATAACATGACTTGACTTGACTTGAGTGGGTTCGATTCCCACTCGAGTCAAGTGTCCCCGGTAACTTGGGGCAACGGATAAATTGACTGATATCCTTAGTGATGCTTCCCTTTGCAGACTAACTTCTAGAAAAACAAGTTAAAACCACCAGGAAACCTGTAACTCTCAGCCAACAGCATAGCTCAACTGGTAGAGCGTCTGTCCAATAACATGACTTGAGTGGGTTCGATTCCCACTCGAGTCAAGTGTCCCCGGTAACTTGGGGCAACAGATAAATTGACTGATATCCTTAGTGATGCTTCCCTTTGCAGACTAACTTCTAGAAAAAACAAGTTAAAACCACCAGAAAACCTGTAACTCTCAGCCAACAGCATAGCTCAACTGGTAGAGCGTCTGTCGGATAGTGGGAATCGAACCCAGGACCGCTCGGTCCTGGGTTGAACTGGATTTGAACCAGCACACTCCTACAAGTTATTCTACGGATATCAGTCAATTTATCCGTTTCCCCAAGTTACCGGGGACACTTGCCTCGAGTGGGAATCGAACCCACTCAAGTCAAGTCATGTTATTGGACAGACGCTCTACCAGTTGAGCTAAGCTGTTGGCTGAGAATTACAGGTTTCCTGGTGGTTTTAACTTGTTTTTCTAGAAGTTATTCTGCAAAGGGAAGCATCACGAAGAATATCAGTCAATTTATCCGTTGCCCCAAGTTACCGGGAACACATGACTCGGAGTGGGAATCGAACCCACTCAAGTCAGGTCAAGTCATGTTATTGGACAGACGCTCTACCAGTTGAGCTAAGCTGTTGGCTGAGAGTTACAGGTTTCCTGGAGGTTTTAACTTGTTTTTCTAGAAGTTAGTCTGCAAAGGAAAGCATCACAGTAAAGACACCAGTGGGATTTGAACTCATGGCCTCTGGATCATGTATACTGCGTCTCAACCCATTGAGCTAACAGTTGGATGACAAATAGAGCCTTCCTGGTAGTTTTCAGTTGATCTTCTGGAAGCCAGTCTGCAAAGGAAAGACTCATAGGAAAGACATCAATGGGATTTGAACTCATGGCCTCTGGATCATGAATACTGCGTCTCAACCCATTGAGCTAACAGATGGCTGACAAGTACAGCCTTCCTGGTGCTTTGACTTGAACAACAAACAAGACAAATAACTTTTAAAAAATGTGTTACAGCATAAATATAAATCTTTTTCATGGGGGTCCCTGACACTACATCTTTTCACATTGGGGTCAACTGCCCAAATACATGTCAATTTGGGGGGTTGACAACAAAACGTTTCAGAACCGCAGATTCCAAGGAAACAGCTGTAGGTGAATGGATAGAGTCACTGACTAGTGAGCCGCAGGTAACAGGTTCAAGCCTCAGCTACAGCAGCAAGTCAGGATGTCAAATCAAATAGGTATTGTTAGGAGTGAAATGGTTGTGTTTCTTCACCCCAACTGCACATGACATCAGTTTACATGTACGTTATTTTCAGTGATGAAGACAAACCGCACAGACGTTCACTGTACTTTAGTACATTTTGTAAACTTATGACTCTGAGTAGAGTATAGCCTGACTTAAACAAACAAATAACAACTTAGTATAGTCAGATTATTTTTTACACAACTTACATTTTGTAATCAAACTACCGAAACGAAAGTTGGTCACCACCGAAACGAAAGTTAAATCCGAAATAATCACTAAGTGTGGAGGCCAAAATCGTCCCCCCAAAAACCTGTTAGGGTACTCCTAACAGGTTTCAGGCAATTTAGATTTGATTAGTAGTACTTTGTAGTGACTTTTTTGGTCCCTAACACCACAAATGGTTTACATACTCTTTACGAATGTCTTACGCATCATTTGCTTAACATGAATGATAATTCTAGTAATTGTTTGGTGTCTGCATTCATGAAAGCCAGGTAGTTTGCAACAGGTAAGGAGAAAGTCCACATTAACAGACAGTCATAAATGATGAACTGTCTTCACTTTACTGTAGGGCACATAATAACATGTACAAAGGATTTATAGATATTTTAGGAATGTTTTACAAAGCATGTTAAACATGAACAAACACATTAACAGACAGTTGTAAATGATGAACTGTCTTCACTTTACTATAGGGCACATAATAACATGTACTAAGGATTTATAGATACTTTAGGAATGTTTAACAAAGCATATGTTAAACATGAACAAGCTACCAATAGCTTGTATATATTATGTAACATCAGTTACAAATGATTTAATAATCATTTACAGATGTATTATACATGGCTTATTCATGAATAGTTACTAATACCTTTATAGATGATTTGTAACCGTAGTTATAAAGGTTTTAGTAATCATTTACGAATGTCAATAAACAGGTTGTTAATGATTTGTTAATAGTCTACAAACTGCTTATAAACGCTTATAAATGCTTTAGAATGGGTCGTTACAAATGATTTAATAATCTTTTACAGATGTATATAAATGGCTTATTCATGAATAGTTCACTACTTACTAATACTTTACAAATGATTTGTAACTGTAGTTATAAAAGTTTTAGTAATCATTTACGAATGTCAACAAACAGGTTGTTAATGATTTGTTAATAGTTTACAAACTACTTATAAACGTTTATAAATGCTTTATAACGGGTCATTATTGTAAAGTGCCACCAAAAAATGTACTAAGTCCAGAGCTCGATGAATGTTAGGGACCAAAAAAAAAGTCACTACAAAGTATTACCAATCAACTCTAAATTGCCTAAAACATACTCCTAAGAGGTTTTTGGGGGGACGATTCTGGCCTCCACACTTAGTGATTTTTTCGGATTTAACTTTCGTTTCGGTAGTGACAAACCTTCGTTTCGGTAGTGACACAATGGTGAAATTTTTTTTTTACTAAGGGCAGAGCTCGATGAATGTTAGGGACCATAAAAAAACTTTTGTTTCGGTAGTGACGACCCCCAGACCCCCCACTAGCCACGCCCCCAACCAATCTCCTGGATTCTGACAGTCCAATGTTGGCAGCCCTGAAAGTACCAATCAACTCTAAAATGCCTGAAACGTATTCCTAACAGGTTTTTGGCCTCTACACTTAGTGATTTTTTCGGATTTAACTTTCGTTTCGGTAGTGACAAACTTTCGTTTCGGTAGTGACACAATAGCGATTTTTTTTTTTACTAAGTCCAGAGCTCGAAGAATATTAGGGACCAAAAAAAAAGTCATTACAAAGTACTACCAATCAACTCTAAATTGCCTGAAACGTACTCCTAACAGGTTTTTGGGGGGACGATTTTGGCCTCCACACTTAGTGATTTTTTCGGATTTAACTTTCGTTTCGGTAGTGACAAACTTTCGTTTCAATAGTGACACAATGGTGAAAAAAAATAATGTACTAAGTCCAGAGCTCGATGAATGTTAGGGACCAAAAAAAAATGTCTCTACAAAGTACTACCAATCAACTCTAAATTTGCCTGAAACGTACTCCTAACAGGTTTTTGGGGGGACGATTTTGGCTTCCACACTTAGTGATTTTTTCGGATTTAACTTTCGTTTTGGTAGTGACAAACTTTCGTTTCGGTAGTGACACAATGGTGAAAAATGTTTTTACTAAGTCCAAAATTTTAGGGACCAAAAAAAAATGTCACAACAAAGTACTACCAATCAACTCTAAATTGCCTGAAACGTACTCCCAACAGGCTTTTTGGGGGACGATTTTGGCCTCCACACTTAGTGATTTTTTTCTGATTTAACTTTCGTTTCGGTAGTGACAAACTTTCGTTTCGGTAGTGACACAATGGTGGAAAAAAAATGTACTAAGTCCAGAGCTCGATGAATGTTAGGGACCAAAAAAAAAGTCACTACAAAGTACTACCAATCAACTCTAAATTGCCTAAAACATACTCCTAAGAGTTTTTGGGGGGACAATTCTGGCCTCCACACTTAGTGATTTTTTCGGATTTAACTTTCGTTTCGGTAGTGACAAACTTTCGTTTCGGTAGTGAGGACCCCCAGACCCCCCACTAGCCACGCCCCCAACCAATCTCCTGGATTCTGACAGTCCAATGTTGGCAGCCCTGAAAGTACCAATCAACTCTAAATTGCCTGAAACGTAATCCTAACAGGTTTTTGGGGGGACGGTTTTGGCCTCCAAACTTAGTGATTTTTTCGGATTTAACTTTCGTTTCGGTAGTGACAAACTTTCGTTTCGGTAGTGACACAATGGGGGAAAAATAAATTTACTAAGTCCAGAACTCGATGAATGTTAGGGACCAAAATAAGTCATTACAAAGTACTACCAATCAACTCTAAATTGCCTGAAACGTACTCCTAACAGGTTTTTGGGGGGACAATTTTGGCCTCCACACTTAGTGATTTTTTCGGATTTAACTTTCGTTTCGGTAGTGACAAACTTTCATTTCGGTAGTGACACAATGGGGGAAAAATAAATGTACTAATTCCTAAGCTCGATGAATGTTAGGGACAAAAAGAAAAAGTCACTACAAAGTACTACCAATCAAGTCTAAATTGCCTGAAACGTACTCCTAAGAGGTTTTTGGGGGGACGATTTTGGCCTCCACACTTAGTGATTTTTTCGGATTTAACTTTCGTTTCGGTAGTGACAAACTTTCGTTTCGGTAGTGACACAATGGGGGGAAAATAAATGTACTAAGTCCAGAGCTCGATAAATGTTAGGGACCAAAAAAAGTCACTACAAAGTACTACCAATCAACTCTAAATTGCCTGACACGTACTCCTAACAGTTTTTTGGGGGGACGATTTTGGCCTCCACACTTAGTGATTTTTTCGGATTTAAGCTTCCAATGCATTGTCAATGCGGCCAATGGACATTTAAAGGCAGGCTTACAACTACATACTTACGCCTAGTAACCTCAAATCATACTTTAAAATGTTCATCTTACTGTGGACATGTTTGCCTGAAAAGGAATCTTTGAAATGTTTAATAGTTTGAGAATTGTACTCCTTTAAAAGGTCAGAGATTTATAATGGAGGTCGATGGACGATTTTGGGACCTCAAAAAATCATTTTCACTTAGAAACTCCATTCACAGTTCAAAAGTTCCACCCTACTGTGGGCATGCATGCTTTTTTTCTTTGAAATCATTTGTAGTTTTGGAGATATTTAACTTTAAGCGCCCAATGCATTGTCAATGGCAATGGACATTTAAAGGGGGAAAAGTACAAACTTTGGCTTTTACCTTTATCTAATCTTTCTTTGGGGGGGGGGGGGGGGGGACACACGCAATAACCCCACATTTGCAAGACCACTTTGGTAGAGGTTTGGGTTGTGTAATTACCTTGCCATCATGATGTAACTCCAAAGGTGGACAAGAAATTAAAAAAAAAATCTCCATTGACTAGAAATTGATAATTTAAAATATGCTCCTCATTGACTTACATTCAGTGAAGAGGCTCCTTTAAACCCGTAAATAATTATATAACGGTTATATATATATATATATATATATATATATATATATATGTGTGTGTGTGTCAGACATTTTTCATAATATAAAAAAGAAATCTGTAATATATTATCAAACATCTGACAACAATATGAACTATAGTGTTAACAGAGTGACTGACATATCAAATGAGTCATTGTGAAACAATTATGATTCATGGTCACACACTATTTTAGTAATATAATTAATTTGATTATATCTTATTGTTTTGATTTCATTTTATTTGAATCATCATCGTCATTCAAATGAGTCCATATACAAACACATGTGTTGAATTAACTGTGGAAAAACTTGAAGAACAAAGGCACTGGATTAAGTAAGCTTGGCTGTTAGCCTGCTCCTGACCAGGCTAACTTCACAGATAAATTGCCATGGTAACTAAGGTAGGCTTGCTTCAATTCTCTTTTGTGGAATCGGGTCATGGCTAAACTTAGCCAGGGTGAACTGGCTAAACTAATCTTCAAGATAATTCAGCTTTCATGGAACCGATTCAGCCCTAATCCTGGCTAAATTAAGCCAGGATAGGTGTTAAAGCCAGGCTTTAGCTCTAATTCACCTTTCGAGGAACAGGCCCCTGGTAGACAAACCTAGGATGTGTAAATTACGTCAGACTTCGGTGCTCTATAAACAACCTATAGAGTGCAGAGAGAACAATATAGTGCCTCAAAGAAACTATAGGATTCCAGGTAAACACTGAACCTAAATAACTTTAACAATTGTGGTCGAGAAAAACTAAATGTATGAAACAAAAACATGAGAACAAGTGAGGTATCTGGATACTAAACCAGCATCTATCGAAAAGAAAGTGCCAAGCAGGGACACAAGGAGAGTTCGGTTATTTTGTTGAATTATTAAAAAATATATTATTAGAATAGCTGGGCTGTCTGCTTTAAAACAAACGATACACTAACCACAATTGTTGTGAGCTTCTGTGAGTTTTTTCACTGGTGGTTTCAGATGTTGTGTAGATACGATTGGGTTGATATAGTTCACAATACAACCACAAAAACACACAATATTTAAGGAATGCATTCTGTGCAATTCCACCCCAAGGAATGGGGACGTTTGGATGTAATTCCTTTCCGTTGAATGGGGTGATTCATACTGTAGTAGGCTACATTGGCTGGCTTTCATGCCTGTTAATATAACACAGCAGCCATTTTGGAGAAAAATTGGGCCTCTTCTGACTACCTTCACAGGTGTTACCAATGCTACTAATGAAGGCTCTGTTCCATTCTGGTCAAACAGAGTCAGGGTGCTGATATTGTGCATGTTGGCTCACTAGAAATACTAGTGGGTCTCAAAGTGTGGTCCAGGGACCCTCATGGTTCCTTGAGAGGGTGTAACTCTGAGAGTGTACAAATGGAACCATTTGGTTCCATTTGTACACTCTCAGAGTTATGGGGGTCCTTGAAATTAAAACGTTTGAGAACCACTGTGCTACACTAAATGGAACAGAGCCTTCATTAGTGTCATTGGTAACACCTGTGAAGGAAGCAAGGACGGGGCCCAATTTCTGTCCAATGTGGCTGCTGTGCATAGAGCCTAACTCTGTATTATAGTGGCCCCTCATGTTAGTGATTTCTACAAATCACATCACACACACACACACACACACACACACAAGCAATTCACTGTTTTCATGTGAACTCTGGGTGAGTATTCTATATCTATCTAACCATCTACCCACCCACCCACGCATGCACGCACGCACAAACACACACAGATAAATCTGTTGAGAGAATCTCAACACCTTCGCTTCACACATGGATGGGTGCTGGACACACCTGCTGCACACACACACAAATGATTGTGCCTTGCTAACATAGGGGTAAATGTTTGAACGTATACAGTATCAGTGTGAAACGTTGGCTAAGCCCTGCAGGCGTAATAATGTTGTCAGACAAGATGAGGGGTAAAAATAGACAATTGACATAGTCTCTGCATGCACCCAGAAAATCACCCACTTTTCACAATGAATTTTATTGCTGGCATTAGATTAGAAGTTAGAACACATCCCTTCTATTCTTCATACACACAGGTGCGCACGCACGCACACACGCACGCACGCACGCACGCACGCACACACACACACACACACACACACACACACACACACACACACACACACACACACACACACACACACACACACACACACACACACACACACACACACACACACACACACACACACACACACACACACACACCATTCTTGTATAACAGTATCAATTAACAGACACTCAACTGACACAACAGACATTCACCATTTACAGTATAAAGCCACATTTGAAACATGTGGCCCGTGCTGAAAATAGCCGATCTACAAGCTCACAATGAGTCGCAGCTGCAATGCATTGTGAGCTTGCCGATCGGCTATTTTCAGCTCGCAACCAACTATAAATCGGGCTTTAGAAAAGAATGTGACAGTAACAAAAGGCCTGTACCCTTCTGTTTATGTGAAAAGTGAAATTATGTATGGACGTCTTAGGCTTCAAAAACAACACTAGAATGTGAAGTATATTATTCATGATATGACAAAGAAGAATCTTAATGTAATTCCGTACAAAATAAAAGAGCCCTTTTCATTTGATGCAACCTATGGTTAGTTGGTCATATGTAATGCACAGAGACTGCACTGTACGTACTGTAGTCATACCTGATGTAGTATCTATATACTGAATCTATATACTGCATCTACATGTATTTGGAGTATATACTTTTTTTTGTGCAAATGACATTAAAAGGTGCTGTAGTGATATGTTTTTGGCATAAATAAAGCGCTACGTATATTGCGCAGTAATCGTTGCTATAGAGTGTTTGTTCAGTAGGGGTCTCTCCATCTCTACAGCTCTTTAATAAACGGAAAATACATTTTCAGGTGAGTTGTCAATTTCATCCAATCTGGAGAGAGAAATCATTTATCAGCTTGTATTCAAGTTCCAATATTGTCTGCAATGTTTTTGCAGAAAGAGAGACAAATAAAGGGGGGGGGGGGGTGCACGGGGAGAGCAGGGATAAAAAAATAATCTCATGGAAAATAATCATGCCAGAGAAAACAAAAACATCTTAAGATATCTAAATTACATACAGTAGGCCTACACACATAGCATGAATCCAGCAGGTTTTTACTTGTTTATCCCGTATCCTGTATGAATCTCCTCTCTCCAGATTGAAAGAAATGATCAACCCACTTGAAAAAGTATTTCAGATCATTAAAGAGCTGGAGAGATGGAGAGACCCCTGTTACTGAAAAAAAAAAGAAAGAAAGAAAAACACCCACTAGCAATGATTACTCGCAGAATATAGAGCTATTTACCACTTGTTTAAACCAAACATTATCACTCACAGCACCTTAAATGACATAATGTAATTGTGTCATTATCAGGTAATGTTTACACCATTGTAAACCTGTTTCTTCTACACCTCTTGTCCGACAGCTATTTATGTTTTTTGTTTGTTATCTAACTGAAACACTCTACCATGTGTTGCCTGTACACAATCATGATAGAAACTTTTCAAACATACTCACTTTTCATATTTTGGCAGACACAGAACATAAGTTTATCTGCACGTGATAAACTTATCACTTGCAGAATATGGTTGCCCCCCATGGCAACCATAATGACACAAATAGTAGAGTAACGCTATGTTACATTCTGAACAGGTGTTACCAGTTATACTCATTAACCACTCAATCTGTCATTACAGGCCAAATAAAAAATCTAACATAAAAAAAAAATCTTCAGATATTTAGCAACTTTCAGAACATATCACATAGCGACCCGTTGATAATGTTGAAATATTTCCCGAAATGTTCGAATACATTCAAAAACAGCGTGTTTGTAGTGAGTTTGTAGGTTGGCAAATAAAATTGGGCTCAAGTGGTTAAGGCTCTGTTCCATTTAGTGGTAAAGGCTCTGTTCCATTTAGTAGTAAGGGCTTTGCTCCATTTAGTGATAAAGGCTCTGTTCCATTTAGTGATAAAGGCTCTGTTCCATTTAGTGGTAAAGGCTGCGTTCCATTTAGTGTATCAGAGTTTTTTTCCCCACTGAGCCAACATTCCCAATATCAGACTATGTTTAACCTTAATTATTTATCATTAACACCTGTAGAGGATGAAACATTACCATAATATTGATGACATTATGGCTGCTGTGAAAAGGGTCTATTGGCTGTTATAGCGTACAATCCTGCCATCCACAGCATGTCTTGTTGGTTCTACACGTCAACCAAATTCACCATGCAACAATACCCACTTACAGGTACAGCAACATAGTATAGCCTACCCGATACCTGTAATATTAGGTTAAAAATACAGTATTTAGGTACATTAGACCTAAATATTGTATATTTATTATGTTATTTCACCTTTTTGGTGAAATAACTTTTTTTCTTTAGAAGGGATGTGACATGAAAGAGAGAGAGAGAAAGAGAGAGAGACAAACAGAGAGAGATTCTTAAAGCAGGAAAAAAGGGACTACATTCATTGCCTTTACAAAAGCCCAACAGGTATAAAACTGATAATACAAATTTAGAACATAAAAGCTTCTCAAACAGTGACACCAGTAAAATATGGATATCTATTATATGATCCCCATAACTACCATCTTATTCCCTTTTTATTATCTATATGACTACTATTACTGACTCACAGTGGAAATGATGTGACCTTTCACAGAGTTTACCATCAATCAGAGTTCATGTATTCATATAACTGTCTGTACAGTGTGCTCTATCGCCGCCTGTCTGTACTGTATCGCCAGTACATATTAAGTGCTTCTTTTCCCCTCATGTTTTCCATTGCTTGCACACTGAAGTTATCACATGAAGTTATAAGATATACTGACTTATATATAGCATATTGTGTGTGTGTGTGTGTGTGTGTGTGTGTGTGTGTGTGTGTGTGTGTGTGTGTGTGTGTGTGTGTGTGTGCGTGTGCGTGTGCGTGTGCGTGCGCGTGCGCGTGTGTGCAATGTGCGTGTGAGAGACATCATGACATATCCCTTTAGGTACTTTTTTTTCTGCCTGATTTCCCTTAGTGTTATTTTTCTATGAGTGAACTATGATGACAAAATAAGGGCAGTGTCCACAGAAAACGTTTTTTTTTTTTTTTACAGTAGCTGCCAGCGCATTGGTGTCCTGCATTTCTACGATAAAGACTTTCTGTCATGTATTTCTATGGTAAAGACTTTCTGTCATGTATTTCTATGGTAAAGACTTTCTGTCATGTATTTCTATGGTAAAGACTTTCTGTCATGTATTTCTATGGTAAAGACTTTCTGTCATGTATTTCTATGGTAAAGACTAGCCCCATTACGAACCTCTCCCTCCGCTATATACAGGTCCGAGATGTGGTTCCACAAAGATGGCTACCGGAATCGGTAGAACACCGGCAAAGGGTCCGTGGATTACTTTTTTCGCCACATCGTATCCAAAAACTAAAGGCAGTCCCCTAATTCTACAGATGTTTGAGGATTTTCTGGAACCCAAACTTTTTAGAAAGGGGCAAAACAACCGTTTAAATCACTTATTTACTCAGCCTGTGGCCATGTACTATACAAACTGGCCAAACATTGGCCAAATTGTCAAAAAATATAAGAAAGAGGCTAAAAGTGTTTGCGTTGCGAGGCGTTGTGAGCTATTTTCACAATATGTATCTGTGGAACCGAGTCAAACAAAATTGAATGCCTCAACTCCTACTTTGCTTGTCAGGGTGGGGGGATCCCCAGTTCAAATATGATTATTTTGGGTGGTCGCGGCCTGCAAAGGTTGAGAACCACTGATCTACGTCAGATTTGATCCTCCTGGCTGTGTCTTGACAACCTGCTCATTTTACCACATGACTTTGAATCATTACCACAACCATGAGAAGACCACGTTGTTTCAGCTATAGGCTAATTGTGCTAATAACGCAGATGACGCGAGGTTTGTGCACAACAATGATAGGTTCAAACGTTGCGGGCATCAGTAAACGCTGTGTGTGTGTGTTTGTGTGCGTGCGTGCGTGCGTGCGTGCGTGCGTGTGCCCGCCCTCTGGACATCCAAGTCCAAAGCACTCCTCCTCCACTCAGTAAATATTCCGTGGACACATCTCCTATAAACTGGTTCATGTCATTTTCTTTCTGATGAAAGTGTTCACTGATCCTTTCATCCGTAGATCATTGTAGCACATGCATGGGACCGAGTGTATTTGAGGCTGAGGATATATGGTAACGTACTGTAGCCGTGTTAGCGGCCACACCGAGCACAGTGTTCGTCGGTCAGGTGAGCTGGCGGTCCCGTCCCGCCGTCCAACGGCATTCAGTCCACAGCCCGATGTTTGGGTCCGATGCCGAGTCTGATTTTAGACAGTCCTATAGTCCACCAATTACCCGATGTTCTGACCAATATTGTTTTTAAGTTCATGTTGGACATTTAACTTTTTATTCAATCACTTAAGCCCTAAAATGGTCGAAAACAGCCACTCTACAAGCTCATAATCGCGTTTGCGACGTGTTGGGGGCTCATAGATCACACATTATTTTTTTAATCTTTGAAAACTTTTGAAAATGTTCTCCGATAATGACATGCCCAAAACCAGGACACCAGATTGAAAGTGGTTTTAAAATCGGGACACACCGGCTGCATACTTGCCAATACTGATCTACTGATCTGAAATAATGGCAGTTTTTTTTCCGGCCAAACTGATATAGGGGTCGGGCTGTAGTTCAATCTACAGCAGTGGTGGATGATGGTGGTTGTAGTTCAGTTAACATCAGTGGTGGATGGGAGTTGTAGTTCAGTCCACTGCACAGGTGGACGATGGTGGTTGTAGTTCAGTCCACAGCGGTGGCGGATGGGAGTTGTAGTTCAGTCCACAATGGTGGATCATGGGAGTTGCAGTTCAGTCCACAGCAGTGTTGGATGGGAGTTGTAGTTCAGTCCACAGCAGTGGTGGGTGGGAGTTGTAGTTCAGTCCACAGCAGTGGTGGATGGGAGTTGTAGTTCAGTCCACAGCAGCGGTGGATCATGGGAGTTTGTAGTTCAGTCCACAGCAGTGGTTGATCATGGGAGTTCAGTCCACGGCGGTGGAGGATCGGGCGCAGCAGGTAGGGGTTCTGATGGAGCCCATCATCCTGCTCCTCTTCCTACGACGGTTGTCTGCCGCCGGGACGCTCTGCCTGGACGTGTTTAAAAGGTTATCTTAGTTAAAGGAGCACTTCACCCATTTTCAACCTTATCTTCATATAACTGGTCCGCACTAATGTTCACGGTAAGATGGAACCACTTCTGTCTACTCGCTCTGTGTCTCAGAGGAGGGCTTTGGACAGTTCAGACACCTACCCACCAGTGACATCATTGGTGGGCAGGATTGATAATTTCAAACAAGATTTCAAAATGTATATCTATTTTATTTTATTGATGCAAGAACAATGGCTTCAATTTAAGCATGCTAACTTTCCACAAAGAGAATGGCTGTAGTTTCTATTAGCCTGGAATCCCCTTCGATTATGTCACTGGTAGGCAGGTTTCTGAACTGTCCACAGCCCACCAATGAGACACAGAGTGAGTAGACAGAAATTGTGCCGGCTTATAATGAGTATTAGTAAGGACTAAATATATGAAAATAACATAAAACACGAGTGAAGTGTTCCTTTATCTGAAATTAAAAGGCAAACAAGGATTAAACGATAATTAACTGTATTGTGTGTTTATATACTAACTAAACAAACTAAAATCATAGAGGAAAACGTCCCTAGTGTTCAGCCTTTGTCTACTACTTTTTCTGACATTTTTTTTTATCTTGCCCCTGACAAATAACCCAAATTATCAAAAAAAAACACTAAAACTAAGCCTTAGATTTTATACGTTGGCTATTCAAAAATAGCAGATATATACAAGCTCACTGCGAGCTTGTACATCTGCTATTTTTTGTCATTTTTTTTTTTTAATCTTGAAAGTGTGAGAACTACTGATGTAGAAGGCATTTGTAGAATCGGCCTCAGTTCTTAATGGGTTAATAAACATGAAAGTCAAGCAAAAAAAAAAAAAAAAAAACTACGACAGTAACCTGGACGTGTTCGTGTCCTGTCGGCAGAGCTTGGCGGCGCGTCCGGCCGTCTCTTTGATCTGCAGCTCCAGGTGTCTCTGGATGGCCAGGCCCAGCTCCTCGGGGTCCACGGAGGCGCCGTACACCTCCCAGGTCATCCCCTCCGCGTCCCACTTCACCTCCTTCACCGGAGACTTCTGAGTGTTGCTGCTGCTCTTCCCGGCCGAGCTGTCGCCGCCGCTCTCGCCGCTCTCCGACGTCTTGTTGTTGTGGTTCCCGTCGGTCGTGTTGCCGTTCTCCTCCACCAGGCACACCTGGGAGTATAGGCATGGACAAATGTACATAATCATAAGTAATAATGATAATAATGATAATAATGAACTTTATTAATAAAGCACGTGTGCAGTGTTTACAAAGTGCTTTACAGTGCCAACATAAAACAACATTAGTCCATTTAAAATTCATGGGTAAAATAAAAATGACACTTTTTATACCTGACTGCCAGCCGATCCCTTCTGACTCCTCCCGACTCCTCCTTACTCCTACTGACTCCTACAGGCTCCTCCTGACTCCTGCTGACACCTACTAACTCCTACTACCTCCTACTGACTCCTCTTGACTCCCCCTGACTCCTGCTGACTCCTACTAACTCCTACTGACTCCACTGACGATCACCTATACAACAGGCTTCCCCCCGGGCACCACACTCCCTCAGGTCCTCTGCGACATTTGAAGTAGATCGGGCGGGCGTTTCTCGAGAAGCGCGAAGGAGCAGTTACACATGAGCGCACAGAGAATGTGACTTATAGATTTGTCATATATGCGCTGAGAAATTTTTGTTTACAAGCTAAAAAGGCAAACAAGCAATGTCATTTTGATTGCGTTCAATCCAAAAACATTTTTGCGTGACAATTCGTCGTCTACATACATGTCTTGATCATGACAGCCCTACCTGGGGGAACACGTGGGGAGGGGGGCTCTGCTCCGTCTGCACCCCGCTGTCCACCAGCTGTCTGTGGGCCGTCATGGTGCCTATGTCCCTGGTAGCGCTGCTGGTAGAGCTGACCGGACCGCTGCAGACCTGAGGACCAGTACAATACCGTAAGGACACTCTGACTCCTCTGATGTACTGCAGGAATACATTTGTCATCAGCGTATTATATTCCTCAGTAACTACGTATGGTGCGTCTATCCTACTAATAACACTATTGACACTATTGATTTCAGTGCATTCCATTGACGTCGTAAGGACACTGTGGATGTGGATACAGTGTGATTGTTTCTGAACAGTGCAGGATACTGTAATGTCACTGTGATGGTGTTTTTCATAGTGTTTTTACGTACTGTACTGTAGTTTCTTCTTTTTTATACTCCTAACGGTTGTGTCGCTACTCTTAGCTGAATCGCACAGTATGTCTTTTTTTCTGCTATGCTGCCTCTGGTGACTGAATTTCCGCTACGGGATACACAAAGGTCTGTCTGTCTGTCTGTCTGTCTGCCTGTCTGTCTGCGTACCTCGTTTAGCCCACTGCGTTGCTGCTGCTGCTGCTGTTGTTGCTGTTGTTGTTGTGACTGGAGCACAACACCAGGGGGCAGTGAGCTGACCCAGGAGCAGTTGCAGTGCAGCATGCGTTTTGCGTCCAGGCCCGTCTCGCTGACGGACGACATGAGGCGAGGAGGGAGGCCCAGGACGCCCGGCACCGGGTGAGACGACAGTGCCGCCATCCTCTGGTCTCTGTGGTCGGCCTCGGCCGTGCCCGCTCCACGTGGCAGCGTCTGGGCGGGGCCAGGGATGGGCTGGGGGTGGCAGTAGGCGGCAAACGTGTCCTCCGGACCACCCGGGTGAGCGTACGAGCCGCAGCACAGCGCCGCGTCCTCGTGCTGCAAATGAGACCGCTGCTGCTGCTGTGGCGCCGGCGGGCCACAGGTGACGGTGAACAGGTTGTATTGTTGCTGCAGCTGCATGGGCTGCTTGCACGCTAGCGTGGCATGTCCCTGAGGCTCCTGGATGCCGTAGTCGAGCACAGGGTAAGCGCTGGGACCGCAGGTGTCACCGTGGGGGGGCTGGGGGACAGATCCCTGTTTAAACAGAGGTACAGAGTCGGAGTGACTTCGCTGGACGGGCAGGCAGGCGGGTTGCAGTCTTTGTGCCGCGTCTACGCCGGCCTGGCGGCTGTGATGGGACGCGCTCGCCGCTTCCTCGCGGTGATGTGGGGGCGGGTACGCCTCAGCGATGCTGTGGGGGCGACCGGGCGCTCTGGGGGGCTGCAGACGAGGGTCAGGGAGGTGTTGGAGGTGCTGCTCACCAGACCTCTCTCCTGCCTCCTGGCTGTGGATGTCCGTCTCTCTGGTGGAACATGACGACGACAGAGTTGATGGAGGTTCAGCGAAGGTCGTAGCAGCTCTGTCTCTCTGGTCGTCCTGGCAGATGTGAGAGGATGATTCCAGATGATGTGTTTCTGTCCTTCTAGAAGAGGTCAGTGTGTCCACAGAGGTCTTGGAGTTGGGTGACGGGTGCTCAGCGGAGAAGGTGGAGTCACAGGAGACCACCACACCCTGGGGGCACGGCTCTGATGCTGGACGCCCTCCCTCCGCCATTGGAAAGCCTTCAGGAGAGAGGACAGACACGCAACATTAACAGTGAGGACGAGATGAGATATGAGATACACTTTATTAATCCCCATGGGGAAATTCAGGGTGTTACAGCAACAACAAGGTCAGAGAGAGATGGATGAGGCTGGCTGGGCACTGTGTCAGTCACCCGTAACTGATGGCAAGCAAATGACACTGTGTTGGGAGACAACCCAGGGCACAGCGAGGAAGGGAAAGAGGCACACCACCCGCGACACGACAGCGGAGCTAACGACACTGCAGAGAGTCTAGACCCTGATGCTGGACAAGAGGATGGGGAGTGCAGCGATTTAGGAGTCCTGAGTTGGTGTTGACTAGACCACACTAATGCATCGCACAGCAACAGCAACAACCGATTTTAAAATTGGCTAATGGGAGGGCGGTCCGGCTGGCGGGCGGGCGGACCTCTGCCGTCATCTGCCTCAGCCATAAACAAACCACGGCCACATCACTATGACAACATAACCATAAACAAACCAAGTCAGATATGGGCACTGTGACGGTTCCCTGTATTGTGTAGTTGCTACAGTATATGTATTTCACCTTCATATGTTTCACTTAGGTTATGTCGTTATGAGTTGTGTTTGCTTTGCCTTTCTAATTGTTGTTTCTATTTGGTTCCTAGGACTTGGGGAGCAGAGTGATGCAGGTCATCAGGCTAATTGGCGTGCACCTGGGCCCGGGTGCTCACGCCCCTATAAAAAGCCTGCTCCCCAGTCCTTTGGCAAATCCCTGTCTGTTGTACCTCTGTACATTTGTTACATTCAACACTCGCACCCACACTACACCATCCACTCATCCATACACGCGTTACATTACTGACTACTGATTTCCACACCTCATCTGTTTATTTCTAGTTTGTTTGATTTGTGTTTTGATCTTTAATAAATACTAAAGTTACTTTTTACACTGCGTATCCCTTGTTTTTACTATGTTCCCTGGTTCCCCTAGGCCAGGGTCATAACAGCACAAACTAGGTTATATATGGGCATAAACTGATGACATTAGGAATCTTCATATATATAGGCATAAAAGAGACACAGACAGACGGGTACAACGGGTACTCTAAAAAAGTCCCCGACACTATGACTCAGACATATTGGTCGGATATGCAGTGCGAAGTAGGTGTGAGGGCCGCCCGAACTCTAGATGTGAGGGCTGCGTAGTTAAATAAAATGAGCAAAGACAATACTAAAAACAATCGGACCGCTGCAGACCTGAGGACCAGTACAATACCGTAAGGACACTGACTCCTCTGATGTACTGCACGGATACATTTGTCATCAGCGTATTATATTCCTCAGTAACTACGTATGGTGCGTCTATCCTACTAATAACACTATTGACACTATTGATTTCAGTGCATTCCATTGACGTCGTAAGGACACTGTGGATGTCACTGTAAGGACACTGTGGATGGCAACAATACACTTAACTACTCAACCACAAGCAAATGTATATATATATATATATAAGTTTCAAACATCATTGTCCAAAGGAGAACAAAGCACACATAAACGACCCAATGAATACAGCTATTTCTTTTGCACCTTTCCAAATGATAGGTCCATTTGTACTCTCTTTGGACTTAACACTAAGGATTTTCCTGTGTGGCCCCTTAAATCACGACATACAGGCGCACGCACGCACGCACGCACGCACGCACGCACACACACACACACACACACACACACACACACACACACACACACACACACACACACACACACACACACACACACACACACACACACACACACACACACACACACACACACACACACACACACACACACACACACACACACACAGCCTTTCGGCTCTAATGTCTAGGGTCTTCATGTCAAAGCTGTGATTATCTCTTATCCACAGATTGCTAATCCTGCCATCGTTTGACCCCAGTACAGGACAGCTAGATAGAGAGTCAACAGAGAGTAAGACTCCCACACTTTGCTTGACCTCTTGTATCAGTGTCACTGTGTGACGTCACGTAGATGGCCCTGGTGGGTGAAGTGACACAATTTAAGGACTTTAAAGACCTTTTTAAAACCTAAAAAACAGGGGAGGGGGGGGGGGGGGGGAGAAAAAAACCCGTTACTAGGCTAAGCAGCAGAGTGGGTCTTGGGAATATATTAAGAATCTTTGCTAAAACTAGCTAAATAATTAAAACTAGGAAGAAAGAAAAAACTTTTTTTGTTAACTGAATAAAAAATATACAGGCTTTTTTTTTATAGGCTATAAAAAAAAACTAACTGACACTGTTGTGCGCTTACAAAACTAACTAACTAAAACAAACATACATCATAGAGAAGATTTACATATTCATCTTTGTCAATTTATTTTATACATAAGCCTAGTATTTTATGAGGACATGAAATCTATCTTCTAATGGTTTTGCTGTGCCAATATTGATCTTTTTTAAATTATTTTATAACACATTACTTTTTCCTCTCACCACCCTGACAAATACCTCTTATTACAAAAAAGAAAAATAGTAATAAAACTAATACAAACTGAACTAAAACAAAGCCATTAAAAAACGAATTAAACTAGAAAAGCCACTTAACAAACTAATGAACAAAAAGTGCAAATCTATAATAACCGTGTCTCATATATGTCTCATATATCAGATGAGGTTTGAATTATTTCATCCTGGTCCAAACAACTGCACGAGAAGAAAATTATTTAGATGACTTAATGTATTGGTATCCCACATGTACTGTAATATCCTGGCTTAGTCAGTGGAGTTGTACTCTTACATTATGTTATGCAACACAGACTGAGATAAAAACAAAACAAAAACGATGTGGCTTTAAAGCTGCAATCCGTAACATTTTCTGATCAATCTGTATGCAGGTATCTGTATGATAGAGTATGTTATTACAATATAACTAACATCTGTACGGTACAGTGTGTTAAAAAAAAATATAACTCGTACTCGTACATCTGTATGGTAGAGTGTGTTAAAAAAATATAACTCTTACATCTGTATGTTAGAGTGTGTTATTACAGTATTTAAACATCTGTATGGTAGAGTGTGTTATTACAGTATTTAAACATCTGTATGGTAGAGTGTGTTATTACAGTATAACTAATACATCTGTATGGCAGAGTGTGCTATTACAGTATAACTAGAAGAACAGATTCAGCTGACAAAAGTGAAAAACGCTGGGGGCGCTGTTTTTCCTTTTTATTTGACTTGGGATCCCAGATTTCAGTTTTAACTAACACCACTGTGGTGGTTGTATTCGGTCTCCCTGCTCTTCCCTGTGATCAGGTAGGACCCCTACTGGTTGACATGTATCTCAAAACACAATATATCCTCCAGCCAAACAGGCTTTCTGTATTAGCTCAGCCGTAGCAATTGCAGCACTAATTAAATAATTAGACTTGATTGCTGCCCAAGTTGTCAGACTTGAGTGCACAAATAGCACATCTACAAGCTGTTGTGAGCTTGTATATCGTCTATTTTCAAATAGACAATGTCTATATGTTTAAAGTGCTCATGTAGCCTACTAGTCGCTTCTTTTGGTCTCGTTTTCATATTGGTTGCTTCTTTTTTCCCCCAAAATCTGGCAACACTGGTTAAGAGTCCTGCTCAGGGACACCTCAACACATAGCCGTGGCAGGGAATCCAACCTGGGACCTTTTGTTTCCCAGTCGGCTTCTCTACCCATCTACTGGAACCCAGGGTATATATCCAGGTTCAAATCCCGGGTACAACATGAAAGTTACGGATCAGAGCTTTAATCCATGTCTAACAGTGAGAGAAACCACTGCAACACTGTTACAAAAAACCTGGACATAGGATGAGTTGTGAAGAATATTAAACTATGTTGTCTAGATGTAATTCATGGCTAAGAAACGTATTGTTCCCAACAACAGCAGAGCATAAATCATTTATCAGACAGGTCTAAAGTCCATTGGGTCGTTAAGGTTTTATATTGGATATTAAATATTGTTTTATTACTGTTATAATATTCTGTTGAGTTTTAGTTTCTTATAGCATAGGGTTAACAGGGAGAGGCTGTGGTCAAAACGGTGTTACTTGACCATCCAAACATTCTTCACTTGGAGGTGAAGTTTTTGTTTTACCCAGATTTACGAGAGAAATAAGCAACCAGGTTTATGAAAACAAGCCCAAAAGAAGCGACTATAGAGGCCACATGAGCACTTTAAACCTATATACTGTATACACACTGTATACAGATCGGCTATTTGAAAATAGCCGATCTTCAATGCGTCGCGACGCGTTGTGAGCTTGTAGATATGCTATTTTCCCAAAATATCGTGAAATAAAATATGGAAGATTTGGAAGATTTTTCAACCATCCTAACAACACAAATCTGGTACGGGGCGCCCTGGCACAAAACATTTTCAGATGGGTAATAGGGTTAGGGACAAATACATAATAATGTGGGGGTACATGACACAAAAATATTTGAGAACCACTGGTTTAAACAATAATAAAAAATGTTTTGGAAGCAAGCCCAAATAAGTAACTACACAAACAAAATAACCTGCAACTACCAATATCTACAAGCCACTTTACAGAAAAACAAGCCCAACATTGCCTATAATAAGCAGACATGGCTACACTGAGCTCAGTATGAGCAGGTGGAACAGTCAAGGTCATCATGGGAGTGGAGGATGTTATGTCCATACTCCATAGGGTTCTGGTGAAATATATACACAGATAAATGGACCAAACCAAGCAGAGGTAGGCCTATATTGTTGTCGGGAGGAAACCTTGTACTGTATGTCCAAAACGGTGACTTTTTAGGAAATGGAACAAAATAACTTGTGTTCCAATGGATCTGATGTAGTTATTATTTAGTCACAAGCTCTTGTTAATGCTTTTGATTGTTTCAATATTCATAAAACCCACAGAAACACAAGCTCACAACGTGTGACACTGCAGTAGGGTACTAATTTACAAAAAACGTAGATACAGGTTTTCTCCCCGACATCAACTATATATAAAGGTCAACCAGTGGGTAGTGGGTACGCCTATATACAGTACAAGTATGGAAATGTGTTTTTTTTACAGACTGCAATGATGTGTACACACACTCAACAGAAGCATGCATGTACAATAGCTCACTGTTGCATGCTGGGAGCAGCTGGCTGCCTTCACATATAAATACATATTCTATCCAGTGGATGTATGATACTGTATATTATATTTAAATATGTATGTAGCTGCTGCAGAGATGGGTTGCATTTTGTTGTATTTTATGTAATTGTTTATTTCTCTAAATTTTCTCTAAATTTGTAAATTGTGAATCTATTTTTATTTTTTTATTTTGGGTAACAGACTGTATTGTATTTGTATTGTTTGCATGATATAGTGTTCTACTGTTCAGTACATCATGTGGTCTGTTGAAGGGGCAGATATCACATGACCCTAATCACAGTAACATTGTGTTCACCTGTTGGTTTTTAGCTGCGGTGCATGTCAGAACCAACTAAGTTTCAGAGGTGAAAGAAGCTCTTTCAACGTCGAAGAGAGTTTCTATAAAATAAATAAGATAAATAAGAAAAAAACTAAACGTAACAACTCTATATTATTATTATTCTGGGCAGAAGGCGCGTCACACAGTATGTCACTGATTATTTTGTTTGCCTCAAAATGATTGTTATTGTCGTTTGTGTTATGTGTGTGATTATGCAACATGTGAACATGGACATTTCATTAATAATATGAACAATGCATGGACACTTAAAAAGAGGACAGCAATATTGCTGCCAAGGACATTTAAAATGCACTGTGGTTAAATATTATGTCTTTTTATTTACAGTTTTACACAGTGTCTTGCATTGGGTGGATAAAAACCCATTGTGAAACAGCAGTTGGAGTGGTATATTCTGCCTCATAAGAAGAACATTTAGGAGCAGTTACACTGTATATTCTATTCAATGGGTGTATAGATACTGTATATTCTATTCAGTGGATGTATAGATACTGTATGTTCTATTCAGTGGATGGGTGATATGTGAAGTAGCAGAGTGACATGAGTCATGCTCAACTCCTTGTGCTCAGCAGGGAAGGTAACCTTCCCTGCTTCACTTCTATGCATTCTGTCAACAGAATGCATAGAAGTAAAAGAATACATTATAACAATTTAATTATGTCAACAGAATGCATGGGAATACTGTATGATACCATCAATTATAACCCTTTAAATATGATGTAGTGGCCCCTGTATGTTAATTTCTATACATACACACACACACACGCACGCACGCACGCACGCACGCACGCACGCACGCACGCACGCACACACAGTAGTAAATGAGAGACTCTGCATTAAAAACCCTCCTCCACTGCAATGAATTAAAAGTATATAGCAAGTACAAAATAAACAACATAGTGTTTAATTCTTTCAGGCAGGTTTCCAATAGTCGTATCCAGCGTGTCTATTCAATATCTGGCACACACTGGTATGGTTATTGACTGGAAAGGATTCATGTAATCCATTACAAGGCCATTACAACGTTCTGAACACTAATTAATTTTATCAACTGTTGACGTTGATCTTTCAAGGGTAGTTGTTGGCACTGTCAACCGTTTGACTGATGCAACAATCCTAAATGGTATTAATCATTAGGCAAGATGATTTGTTCTTGGGACAAAGGTCAAGTGATAATGTCCTCTTTCCCTAGCACTCCTTTTCTCTCTGTGTCAGTAACTTACTACTTATCTTATATTGATGTGGTTATATGTTTACTTGTGCCCATTATGTATGTTACATAGATGCATGCCGTGTGTCTGTCCACATATTGGCAGTATGTCGTTTAGACAGATGCTATATTTCATGTCAATCTGCCGTCCGACTCCTAGTTACTTAAAGCGGCACTATGTAACTTTATTTTTGGATGAATACAATGTAATTTTGTCCAATCTGTATGGTAGAGTATATGTTAATACAATATAACTTATACCAGGGGTCTTCAACGTTTTCAGGCCAAGGACCCCCTAGCTGAGAGAGAGATGAAGCAGGGACCCCCACTATATCGTATAAAATTGTGTTTCAGATTCAACATTTTTTGTTTACGTGGTCTGATCTTTTTTCCCTCTACACATATGCCTCTTTGCCAAAAATAGCCGATCTACAAGCTCACAACGCCTCGCAGCACGAGGCGTTGTGAGCTGATCTGCTATTTTTGGCCAAAGTTCTCTTAAGAAAAGGGATGCTAGGGTTCAAGTGGTTAAGGTAAAAAAAATATATATCACACAAAGATTTGGCGGACCCCCTGTAGTAACTTTGAGGACCCCCTAGGGGTCCCGGACCCCCTGTTGACCCCTAACTTATACAATGGGAGTGATTGTATTTCGTCTACCATGTTCTTCTATTGAGACATTGTGTCTAGGTCATGTCTCACCTAGACACAGGATCAGACAAACATTTTGACCTGATGGTCAAGATTAAATTTATCCTGTGAGCAAGCAGGCAGGCTCTATTAGCTCAACGATAAAACAATGTCAGCACTTGCGCAGAGACCCGGGTTCAAATCCTGGGTAGAGGAGGAAAGTTAGTGCAGCTTTAAGTATTTACTTGACCACTTATACAGTTTGTTTACTCTCAAAGTGGTCCTTGAGGGAGTTCCAAGGGTTCCTCAGTAAAATGAGTTATGCACAGCAGCCATATTGGAAAGAAATTGGGCCTCTTACTTCCTTCACAGGTGTTACCAATGATACTAATGAAGGCTCAGTTCCATTCTGGTCAGGGTGCTGATATTGTGCATGTTGGCTCACTAGAAACACTCCATTTTGGTTCCCAAATGGCCCCTTATGGTGGGTGTGTAACTCTGAGAGTGTAACAAATGGACGGGTCCATTTGGTTCCATTTGTACACTCTCAGAGTTATGGGGGTCCTTGAAAATAAGACAACCACTATGCCACACTAAATGGAACAGAGCCTTAATTAGTATCATTGGTAACACCTGTGAAGGAAGTAAGGAAGGGGCCCAATTAATTCCCAATATGGCTGCTGTGCATAGAGCCTATTTGGCCTCAAAACCATTTTAGCCCTATCTTATACTTAGGCTAGTCATGACGCGACACGCTGTGAGCTTGTAGATCGGGATATTTTTTAGAAAACCGTGGGACATTTTTTAAATCATTTTTAAATTGTTTAACGAAAATGCTCTCTTATTTTCTTTTATGTCCCTGGTAATCATATTTTGTCAGATGCGTGTCTGTGGTCAAATGCCATTTTACTATGATCTTGAGATTAAGTCGCTCTGTGTGCAAAGTGCCTGATTTGCATAAAAACATTCACAATGGACACTTTTACGCTTTGGCAAGTACCCAAGGGCAGTGTATTTTCTCTCTCTCTCTCTCTCTCTCTCTCTCTCTCTCTCTCTCTCTCTCTCTCTCTCTCTCTCTCTCTCTCTCTCTCTCTCTCTCTCTCTCTCTCTCTCTCTCTCTCTCTCTCTCTCTCTCTCTGTTTATTATGCGTATTGTGCATTATGCATGGCTGATGCTTTTTTTTTCTCGAGGAGTGATCTAAGAGGCCAGGGCTGTCAGGCTGCTCATATATAGGAGAAAGGTGCCTAGTAGTTGTTACGTGTGACACACCTCCCCCACGCACCTTTCAACACATCTACAGCACATTACATATTAATACGCAAACGTACATCTATAATAGAGAACATTACATATTTATATGCAAACAACACATTGCGTCATCTGTGCTGTTAAAAACGCCACTATTCGAATCATTTAACCACTTAAACGCCAGCATTCGTATTCTGGGAATGCAAGAAAGCTAGAAAATAGCAGATCGACAAGCTCACAACGCGTTGCGTTGCAACTTGCAACGCGTTGTGAGCTTGTTGATCGGCTATTTTCAGAGAAAGCTTTTCCCACAATAACAAAAAAATGAAAATACACTGAGCTCTGAGGGACTCCACTCAATATGGGGTTTAAAGGAGGAGTTCACCCATCACCCCATCAATTACACACCCCATGAAGCCTTGATTTCATGGATTTATTTTTGTTTTTGTGCATTCCTAAGACAATCATTTGATGACCGTGTGTATTTCCGGTAGGAGACACAAATAATCTACTTTGTGTCTCCTACCGGATACATTAGCCGGTAGGAGACGGGAATCAAATTGTTAGTTTAGGAATGCGACAAAAACAAAAAAAGAATCCATGGATTCAAGGCTTCATAGGGTGTGCAATTGATAGAAAATAAGTAATTTTTTCGTTGAACTCCTCCTTTAAGTGTGTAAGTGCTTCAGTTCAATCTACTTGAACCCCAGCATTCACATTCTGGGGGAAAACATTAGCAGATCTACAAGCTCACAACGTGTCGTGTGAGCTTGTAGATCGGCTATCGTTTGGCCAGTTTACAAAGTCTGGAGGGTTGAAGTGGTGAACTACTTTTTTTTCCCCCCACGTTGTTGCATCAAACAGGCAAATAATCCACATTCTAGCGTTGCTTGTGTTAATCTGGTTCGCTTTTCTACTTACAAGCTTGAGTCCTGAACCGAAATACAGCAGGAAATCACAACAAGCTGTGCAGAGAATGCCGAGAATAGATCGCAATTCACCAAGGAGCTGGTCCACAGGGGATAGCTGGAGGCTATAGCTATTAGAGTGAATATTCCATAGAGAGATCGATATTCGATATTCCACAGAGACTATAGATAGATAGATAGATAGATAGATAGATAGATAGATAGATAGATAGATAGATAGATAGATAGATAGATCGATCGATACATAGATAGATTCATAGATAGATAGATTCATAGATAGATAGATAGATACACTAGATAATAGATAGATAGATAGATAGATAGATAGATAGATAGATAGATAGATACGATAGTACAGGAGGTACATGTGAGAAGAAGAGACAGGTGGTAGCAGTCTGGACTGACTCACTCATTCAGGGCCCTTTTCTTTTTTTTCTCTCTGTCTCTCCCTTGGATGCTAAAAATACCTTGATAGGTGGAATGAACCCTGTCGAACTATAGACATGGACTAAATCATAACACGCACGCACGCACAAACGTGTGTATCTCATCCAGACACACTGATATACAAGCAACACATGGACACAACTCCATCACTCTCTCTCTCTCTCTCTCTCTCTCTCTCTCTCTCTCTCTCTCTCTCTCTCTCTCTCTCTCTCTCTCTCTCTCTCTCTCTCTCTCTCTCTCTCTCTCTCTCTCTCTCTCTCTCTCTCTCTCTCTCTCTCTCTCTCTCTCTCTCATATACACACACGGACACACACACACACACGGACAGTAATTAAATCTGAATGCTCCGTTGAGCCCCAGAGAGGGGCAGATTCAAGTGTTTTCAGCAGCTTACCTTTTCACAACGAGCTTCTCAGGTTCTCTTATATTCTCTCAACCTCCTCTCCTTCAGCTCTCTCTCTCTCTCTCTCTCTCTCTCTCTGGGGTCTGCTATGGGTGCTGCCCTCTCTCCCCCTGCCCCCTCCCCTCAGGAGAACCCACGTCAGTCCAGAAGGATCCTCCTCCTCCGGACCGGAAAGAGGAGAACCGTGAGCCTCCTGTTACTATACGCTCCTCATATACGCTCCCATCCACAGGTGACCTCCTCTCTCTCTCTCTCTCTCTCTCTCTCTCTCCCTCTCGCCCCTCAGCAGTGAACAAGATGGAGGAAGCCAGTCAGGGACCAGCGTCATTGTCACTGTAGAGAGAGAACACATTAGAGACAGAGAGAGAAAGAGGGGAGAGAGAGAGAGAGAGAGAGAGAGAGAGAGGGCGGAGAGAGAGGAAGAAGGGGGTGAGAGACGGAGAGAGAGAAAGAGAGAGAAAAGCATGAATGGGGAAAGCCAACACAAGAGTATTTATCTATTTGTTTAGCTACCTGTCTGTCTCTCTTTCTATGTTCTCCATTTCTCTTATTTCGTGTAGCTCACGTACAGTACATACATGCACACGTGCACACACAGGCGCACACCTACAGTACACATATGCGCACACGCACTCACCCACCCACCCCCGCACGCACGCACGCACGCAGGCACGCACGCACGCACGCACGCACGCAGGCAGGCAGGCACACACACACACACACACACACACACACACACACACACACGCACTCTGACCT